>NC_045959.1:107835041-108135041 GCF_010909765.2 Amblyraja radiata | reverse complement strand
ATTATGAAAATATATATTAGGCACTTTGGTGCCATATGACTGTACTTACTTCTAATAAAATAAAATATTAAAAAAAAAAAAAAAAAAGGATATTATTTTAGTTTAGTTTACAGAAACAGCGCAGAAACAGGGCCCACTGACCCAACACTATCTTACACACTAGGGACAATTTACCATTTTTACCGGAGTCAATTAACCTACAAACCTGTACATCTTTGAAGTTTGAAACCGGAGCACCCGGAGCAAACCCACACAGGTCAAGGGGAGAACATACAAATTCCGTACCGACAGCACCCATGGTCAGGATCGAACCTTGGTCTCCGGCGCTGCGAGGCTTCAGCTCTACTGCTGAGTGATCGTGCCGCCCAATCTTACATATTATAATATATATATATTAATATTATATTGTATTATTATATTAATGTATCTACAATAGACCTGAATAAGGGTCCTGACCAGAAGCATCGGGCATCGACCCTAAGACGTGCAGGTTTGTAGGTCCTTACCTTTCATTCCATCAGCCGTTGCATATAACACATAATCTGACATTTTCACCACCTCCAACGGGATCCCAGCACTAGTCACCTCTTCCCATCACTATCCCTTTCCGCTTCCGTAGAGACCATTCCCTCCGCAACTCCCTGGTTAATTCATCCTTTCCCACCCAAACCACCCTCTCCCCAGATACTTTCCCCTGCAATCGCAGGAGATGCAACACCTGTCACCTTTTAGATGCACGGTGGCGCAGCTTGTAAGAGTTGCTGGCTTACATATCTTCCCAACAGAGTTGCTGGCTTACAGCTCTTGCAGAGCCAGAGGTCCGGTTTCGATCCCGACTACAGTGCTGTCTGTACAGAGTTTGCACGTTCTCCCCACTACCACGTGGTCTCAGAGATCTTCGGTTTCCTCCCACACTCCAAAGACGGGCACGTTTGTATGTTCATTTGCTTGGTATATGCATAAATTGTCCCTAGTGTGTGTAGGACAGTATGAATGCGCAGGTGCGGACCCGATGGGCCGAAAGGCCTGTTTCTGCGCTGTATCTCTAAAGTAAACTTTCAGAGAACAAACAAGTTCTAGGCTTCAGATAAAAACAAGGATCCATCACCTATTACACTTGCCTGACACGTGCTATGATACCCACCGGCTCTATGGTGCTACAAATTAAATTGGCTAATGATTATTTAGATACAAATTTGAAGGGAGGTGAATTATAGTAACTGTGGTTGATAGATACAGCTTAAATTATTGTTCATGCTCGCTAATAATTGTCTACTTCAGGATAACAAATCACATTGATTCAAGAAACCCTGCAGCCCTAGAGCATTAACAGCTTGGATCGTTCATCAAAATTGCATTTTCCGATCAACCCTTTACAATTTTCCCCCTCTCTGTGGAAATACTATGTAGTTAACAGGTCATTTTGCATTTAGATATTGACACAAAAGCCATGGAATCAATCCTTTCATCACCAACATAGAGGGCAAGAGGACATAGGTTTAGGGTGAAGGGGGAAAAGATTTAATAGGAATATGAGGGGTAACTTTTTCACACAAAGGGTGGTTGGCGCATAGAACAAGTTGCCAGTGGAAGAAGTTAAGGCAGCGACTATTCCGACATTTAAGAAACAGATAGACAGGTACATGGATAGGACAGATTTGGAGGGATATGGACCAAACGCGGGCACGTGGGACTAGTGGAAGTGGGACATGTTGGCCGGTGTGGGCAAGTTGATCCATGCTGTATCACTCTATGACTCTATTCCAACAGACGTGGCCCATCGTACAGTTATAGTGCATATGGTTAGAGTTAAGATGCAAGCACTAATAAGTGTTCAAAAGGGAACTGCAGATGCTGGAATATCGAAGGTACACAAAATTGCTGGGGAAACTCAGCGGGTGCAGCAGCATCTATGGAGCGAAGGAAATAGGCGACGTTTCGGGCCGAAACGTCGCCTATTTCCTTCGCTCCATAGATGCTGCTGCACCCGCTGAGTTTCCCCAGCAATTTTGTGTACCCCCAGCACTAATAAGTGATTGAATACACATGCTGCAATTAAGAAGAAGGCCAATATGAATAGGTTAAAGGATCACTTACCCAGAGATTGTTTCTATAGTTCTTCTCACTCCTAATCCATATATCTTCACCATGGGTTTAGTCAGGTACCTACAAGATACAGGAGGCTATGACATCAACAAAGAAGAAGGGCTCCAGTCAGATTAACAAAGGTGCCCATGCCTTACATCCTAAAGTAATATTAAGGAAAGATTAGAAATAAATTAGAAAATGCCATTGTGAGAAAACAAGACCTGGGTTGAAGATACCTTAACAAAGTGGAACAGATACAAGAAGAGGGGTGGCACGGTGGCGCAGTGGTAGAGTTGCTGCTTTACAGAACCAGCGAGCCGGGTTCGATCCTTTCCTTGGATGTTGTCAGGAGGGAATGTTTACATTCTCTTTGTGACCGTGTGGGCTTTCTCCGCATGCTCGGGTTTCCTCCCGCATTCCACGGGCGTCCAGGTTTGTAGGTGCAAACTGACCTTCTCGATCTTTCAGTCTGAAGAGGGTTTTGACCTGAAACGTCACCTATCCCTTTTCTCCAGGGATGTCGTCTGACCCTCTGAGTTACTCCAGCACTTTTGGTCTATCCTCAATAGAAACCAGCATCTGCAGTTCCCTCCTACACACAGGTTTGTAGGTTTATTGACTTCAGAAACATTGTAAATTGTCCCACATGTGCAGGATAGTGCTAGTGTATGGGATGAACGCTGGTCTGCACGGACTTGGTAGGCCGAATAGCCTATTCATTGGATTCCGTAAATTGACCACTAACATGAAGGATGAGAAGGTGGGATCACATACGGGCATGTATAAGGAGCAGAATTAGGCCATTTGGCCCATCAAGTCCGCTCCATCATTCAACCATGGCAGATCTATTTCTCCCTCCTAATTTTCCTCACTTCTCCCCATAACCCCTGGCACCCGTGTGACCCATAGTGCTAGTATACGGGGTGATCGCTGGTCGGCATGGACTAGATGGGCCAAAGGGCCTGTTTCTGCACTGCATCTCTAAAGGCTAAAGTATTTAATTGAATTTTAATGAGTTATGCCTGCACCTCAGCAGGGTGTAAGAATCCAAAAGTGAAGATAATCTTATCGGGATTAATCTATGATCCAAAACCAGTGAACTAGAGACAAATGATTAAATAAAATAACTAAGCTGCCAATATACACCCACTGCGTTCATTTCCTTCTAATGCCCTCATGCATTACCCAAGATTATTAGAAATAACAATAGGTTTCCCAGGATGGTGGGACTGTCATATGCTGAGAGAATGGAGCGGCTGGACTTGTATACTCTGGAGTTTAGAAGGATGAGAGGCTATCTTATTGAAACATATAAGATTATTAAGGGTTTGGACAAGCTAGAGGCAGGAAACATGTTCCCGATGTTGGGGGAGTCGTGAACCAGGGTCCACAGTTTAAGAATAAGGGGTAAGCCATTTAGAACGGAGACGAGGAAACACTTTTTCACACAGTTGTGAGTCTGTGGAATTCACTGCCTCAGAGGGCAGTGGAGGCCGGTTCTCTGGATACTTTCAAGATAGAGCTCTTAAAGATAGCAGTCAGGGGATATGGGGAGAAGGCAGGAACGGGGTACTGATTGGGGATGATAAGCCATGATCACATTGAATGCAGGTGCTGGCTCGAAGGGCTGAATGGCCTACTCCTGCACCTATTGTCTATTGTCTATGGTCTATTGTTTCCAAGGAAAAAAAATAACAAGGTAACAGAAGATCGAAAAGTGGAATTCACAATATATTATCCAGTTTTCTCACAGGTAAACTAAAACCATGCTTTTAATTCTCTTTCAAGAGACTATTTCTCCTAAAACAAACCTAAATCAAATGTTGTTAAGAATGACCATATAAAATAACAACCATAGATAGACACAAAAAGCTGGAGTAACTCAGGAATAGGTGACGTTTCGGGTCGAGACCCTTCTTCAGACTGCTACCAGTTAATTTCTGCCGCAGCAGGGGCCAAATGGTATTAGTAACGTTTTGGAAAAGAGGAGACAGACATTGGTTTTGCTGCAGGACAGATATCTGCAAAGAGATACCAGCAAGTCTGTGAGGACTAAAAGATCCTTTGATAATTCAGAAATGTCCTATTTCAAGACCCGGTGGTCGGTTGCAGGAAGACTCGGCGGGCCGCTGCCTGCAGGGGGAGCCGCTGAGGCCAGCCCCTGTTCATCTCCCGAAGATCGGAGAACCGATGCGGAGAGAGCCGGCAATGACGGTCACGAAGTCATAAGGTCATAAGGAATAGGAGTAGAATTAAGCCATTCGGCCCATCAAGTCTACTACACCATTCAATCATGGCTGATCTATCTCTCCCTTCTAACCCCATTCTCCTGCCTTCTCCCCATAACCTCTGACACCAGTACTAATCAAGAATATATCGACCTCTGCCTTAAAAATATCTACGCACTTTGCCTCTGCAGCCTTCTGCGGCAAAGAATTCCACAGATTCACCACCCTCTGACTAAATAAATTTCTCCTCATCTCTTTCCTAAAAGAAGGTTCTTTAGCTCTGTGGCAATGACCTCTAGTCCTAGACTCTCCCCACTAGTGGAAACATTCTCTCCACATCCGCTCTATCTGAGCCTTTCACTATTCAGAATGTTTCAATGAGGTTCCCCCCCTCATTCTTCTAAACTCCAGCCAGTACGGGCCCAGTGCCGTCAAACGTTCATCATAAGTTAACCAAAAGTTACAACCACAAAGATGGCCGGGCAAGAAGAGGAACGTTGGTACGTTGAATGTCCCAAGGGGCTCGCCTGGATCGGGCGCTGTTCCACTAGAACGGATTTTGGCAATAGCAGCAAATCTAGCAACTCAATAAGAATTTTGCTTATTCTTATTGGGAGAGCCCCAGCAGTATGAACGTTGATGTCTGGGCAGTTTACACCCCAGCGGTATGAACATTGACTTCTCCAATCTCAGATAGTCCTTGCTTTCTCCCTCCTTCCCCTCCCCTTCCCAGCTCTCCCACAGCCTACTGTCTCCGCATCTTCCTTTCATCTTCCTGCAACCCCCACCCCCCCCCACCTCCCCATCTCCACACCAGTCTGAAGAAGGGTCTCAACGCGAAACGTCACCTATTCCCTCACTCCATAGATGCTGCCTCACCCGCTGAGTTTCTCCAGCATTTGTTTCTACCTCCAACTACGGGTGCTGTCTTTACGGAGTTTGTGCGTTCTCTCCGTGACCACGTGGGTTTTCTCCGAGATCTTCGGTTTCCTCCCACACTCCAAAGATGTACAGTTACTGTATGTGGGTTAATTGGCTTGGTATAAATGAAAATAGTCCTGAGTGCATATAGGATTGTGTTAATATGTGGGAGTCTCGGGTTGGTGGGCCGAAGGATCTGTTTCTGCATTCTTCTATGTATCTAAGTATGCATGTAGACACAAAATGCTGGAGTAACTCAGCGGGACAGGTAGCATCTCTGGGGAGAAGGAATAGGTGACGTTTCGGATCAAGACCCTTCTTCAGACTGAAGTCTGAAGAAGGGTCTCAACCCGAAACGTCACCCATTCCTTCTCTCCAGAGATGCTGCCTGTCCCGCTGAGTTACTCCAGCATTTTTTGTCTACCTTCGATTTAAACCAGCATCTGCAGTTCTTTCTTACACATATGTATGTACGTTTCTACATGTGAAAAAAAGCACTATTGTTTTGTACTGTATCATATACAGAAAGATCACCGGGTCGGTGTGTACATGATCAGAGAACCCTGGTCTTCGGTGCTGTAAGGCAGCCACTCTACCGTTTCACCACTGTGCTGCCCCATGCAGACAACATTCAAAATCCCCACCATTGACATTCTGCAGGTCCACATTGGCCAGAAACTCAACTGGACATGCTACGTGAATACTACCACATAGTCACACCAGGAGTTAAGTAATTAATGGCATGGGTCTCATCTCTTGTTTGACCAGCTTTCTTAGCCTGCAAGAGTCCAATTCGAACAATACCCAAGTGTTTGACATCATTTAGAACAAAGCATCCCACTTAATTGCTACTTGGTGCATCATATTAACCATTCACTCCCTCACTGCTGGTTCGCTGGGGATGATGCAGCAATGTTGCGGGACTTTTAAGAGATTTCCAACCTTGGTAAAAATGACAAGGACATTCTCATGGGGATTGCCTCTTTAGAATGTAAATGTCATTAAGCTGTTCTTTACGGCAGAGATAGATAGATTCTTGATTGGTACAGATGTCAGGGGTTATGGGGGGAAGGCAGGAGAATGGGGTTGAGAGGGAACGATAGCTCAGCCCTGATTGAATGGCAGAGTAGACTTGATAGGCCGGGTGACCTAATTCTGCTCTTAACATGGGGCGGCAAGGTGGCACAGCGGTAGAGTTGCTGCCTTACAGCGCTGGCAAGCACCTGAGACCCGGGTTCTATGCCGATTACGGGTGCTGTCTGTACGGAGTTTGTACGTTCTCCCTGTGATCCGCGTGGGTTTTCTCCGAGATCTTCGGGTTCCTCCCACACTCCAAAGATGTGCAGATTTGTAGGTTAATGGGCTTGGTATGAATGTAAATTGTCCCTAGTGTGTGTAGGATAGTGTTAATGTGCGGGGATCGCTGGTCGTTGCAGACTCGGTGGGCAGAAGGGCCTGTTCCTGCAATGTATCTCTAAACACTTAAGGACAAAAACTTATAAATGCTTCTGTGAAAACTATGGTAGTTTGCCATTTAATAAAGGAACTATACTCTTACAGTCTTGGCCTAGCCTTTCTCTTCATTAGTCGGGCACATTAATTTTATTTAGTGGATGATAAAGATACTGTTCACTTTAGCGAGGGAGTTCAGGACAGACAAAGGCATGAAGTTAAATGATCCAATTTCCTAGTTCAGCCAGTCAATCACAAATCCCTGCAAATATTATCAACAATTATATCTGTGAAAATCCAGGCAAATAAATGGTAGATGCATTTGATTTTTATTGGCAGTGAAACAGCTGAACAAAATGCAAAATATCTGTGTGATAGTTTAGTTTAGTTATACATTCTCTTTGTCACATGTACCGAGGTGCAATGAAAGCTTTAGAGGATCGAAGCCGGAGACCTGGTTTCGATCCCGAGTACGGGTGATGTCTATACGGAGTTTGTATGTTCTCCCCGTAACCTGCGTGAGTTTTCTAGTGATCTTCGGTTACAATACAATACAATACAATACCGTTTATTGTCATTTGAACCTCAATGAAGTTCAAACGAAATTTGTTTTCTGCAGTCATACAACAAGAAAAGAACCAAGACACACACCAAAACAATTTACACAAACATCCATCACAGTGAATCTCCTCCTCACTGTGATGGAACATATAGTCTTGTCTCTCCCCTGCTCTCCATTCTTCTCCCGATGTCAAAGCCCCCGGCAGGCGATGATAAGTCCCGCGGCCATTAAGACCGCGCCGGGCGATGCAAGGCCGCGCTCCGGGTCTTGATGTCGGAGCCCCCGGTGGGCGCTACCAAGTCCCGCGGCCGTTAAAGCTGCGCCGGGCGATGTAAGGCCCCGCTCCAGGTCATTTTCAACCCCGCAATTCGGGCGTGAGAAGTTGCCGTTGCGGGAGCACCGAAAAACGGTCTCCCACCAGGGACTCGCGAGCTCCCGATGTCACCGTCCACTGGGCCTGCGGCTGGAGCCCCCGAAGCTCCGAAGTCGGGTCGCAGCAGCGAGCCACCACAGCTCTCCACGCTCCGAAGCCGGCCAGCCCCACGATGGTGAGTCCGCAGGCTCCGCGACTGGTCGTTCCGGCTGGAGGCCACTCCATGTGCTAGGCCCCAACGACAACGGAGACCCGACAGGGAAAAGGTCGGGTGCCCCGTACAGGGAAGAGATTTTAAAGTTTCCCCCGCCCCCCACACATACACAGTTAAAAACAATTAAAAAAAACACTACAAACTACACTCAACGGGACAAAAAAAATAAGACAGACGGACTGCAGAGGCCGCTGCAATGTCGGTCACGCCACCCACTAAGTGTGGGTTCCCTCCCACACTCCAAAGATGTACGGGTTTGTAGGTTAATTGGCTTGGTAAATGTAAAAAAGAAAATTGTCCCTAATGTGTTGTGTGTGTAGGATAGTGTTAATGTGCGGGATCGTTGTCAGCGTGGATCTGTGGGGCAAAGGACCTATTTCCGCGCTGTATCTCTAAACTAAACTAAAAAGGAATAGATCGGGTAGATGTACAGAGTCTCTTGTCCAGAGTAGTTGAATTGCGGACCAGAACACATACTGCAGGTTTAAGGTGAAAGGGAAAAGATTTAATAGGAAGCTGAGGGGTAGCTTTTTCACACAAAGGGTGGTGGGTGTATGGATCAAGCTGCCAGAGGAGGTAGTTAAGGCAGGGACCAACCCGATATTTAAAAAAACAGTTAAACAGGTACATGGATGGGACAGGTTTGGAGTCATATGGAGCAAACGAGGCCAGGTGGGACTAGTGTAGCTGGGTATGTTGGCTGGTGTGTGCAAGTTGGGCTGAAGGGCCTGTTTACACACTGTACCACTCTATGACTCTATGACTAAAGACGAGTCTCCCTGCCAGTCACTTCCTCTTCTCCCCTCTCCCATCACGCAAAAGTTACAGAAGTGCGAAAACACACGCACAGAGTCTCTAGCCCTGAGTGGGGAAATAGTTTTCGAAACATAGAAAATTAGTTGCAGGAGGAGGCCATTCAGCCCTTCGAGCCAGCACCACCAATCAGTATGGTCATGGTTGAGCACCCAAAATCAGCTTTTTCCCCATATCCCTTGATTCCTTTAGCCCTAAGAGCTAAATCTAACTCTCTCTTGAAAACATCCAGTGAATTGGCGTCCATTACCTTCTGTGGCAGAGAATTCCACAGATTCACAATCTCTGGGTGAAAAAGTTTTTCCTCATTTCAGACCGATGGCTTACCCCTTATTCTTAAACTGTGACCGCTGGTTCTGGATTCCCCCAACATGGGGAACATTTTTCCTGCATCTAGCCTGTCCAATCCTTTAAGAATTTTATATGTTTCTATAAGATTCCCTGTCATCCTTTTAAATTCCAGTGAATACAAGCCCAGTCGACCCATTCTTTCATCATATGACAGTCCAGCCATCCTTGGAATTAACCTGGTGAACCTACGCTGCACTCCTTCAATAGCAATAATTTATTTCCTCGAATTAGTAGAACAAAAGTGCACACAATACTCCAGGTGCAGTCTCGCCAGGGCCCTGTACAACTGCAGTTTGCTCCTAAATGCAAATCCTCTCGAAATGAAGGTCAGCATTAGCTTTCTTCACTGCCTGCTATACATTTTAAGAAGCAAATAGACAGGTACATGGATAGGACAGGTTGAGAGGGATATTGGTCAAATGCAGGCAAGTGGGACTGGTGTAGATGGGACATGTTGGCTGAAAGGCCTGTTTCTGCACTGTATGACCCCATGACTCTACCACTGGCACGCCAGACTTCATTGGCATTGCGTGCATGTTCCTTGCAGTTTGAACTTACAATAGTTCGATGCCACTGACATGATAAAGGCAGAATTTAACTTCCATCCACCAAAACGCGAGTCGACAGATCCAAATTTATATTTCAGGAACAGAGTCACAGCCCAGCCCATCACACAGACCAGACTTTCCCACCATCGATTCCATCCACACTTCACGCTGCCTCGGAAAAGCAGCCAGCATTTTCAAAGACTTTTCCCACCCTGGTCAGTCCTCTTCTCCCTGTTCCCATCTGGCAGAAGGTACAGAAGACTGAATGCACGCACCAGCCGACTCAGGAACAGCTTTTTCCCCTCTGTTATCAGGCTTCTCATCAGTCCTTCCATAAGCTAGGGTACTGCCCGATTCACCTCTACCCCATTGCGGACATTGGACTTTGTCTGTGGAATTGATGCGCTACAATGCTGAGAACTATATTCTGCAGTATGTATCATTCCTTTGCTCTATAGAGGTGCATAAAACCAGGAGGAGAATAGATACGGTGAATGCCTTTTTCCCCAGAGTGGGTGGAATCAGAGCTGTGTGGTATTCTAACACACCTGTTCAACCTGAGCTTGCGTCTACAGAGGGTTCCAAGGCTGTGGAAAACATCTTGCCTGGTACCTGTCCCAAAGAAGACCCATCCCACTCTCCACAATGACTACAGACCAGTAGCGCTCACTTCACATATAATGAAGACATTTGAGAGACTTGTCCTTTCCTACATCAGGACTGGTGTGTCAAATCAAATGGATCCTTTACAGTTTGCATATCAGCCTAACATCAGTGTCGACGATGCCCTCATTTACATGCTGCAGAGGGTGTACACACATTTGGACACTACTGATGCATCTGTAAGGATTACATTTTTTGACTTCTCAAGCGCCTTCAACACAATTCAGCCCCGACTGCTAGGGGAGAAGATGGAGAAGATGAAAGTGGATCCATCACTGGTACTGTGGTGTTTGGATTACCTTTCCCTCAGACCACAGTACGTGCGCCTACAGAACAGTGTCTCGGGCACCATCTTGAGCAGCACAGGGGCTCCACAAGGAACTGTGCTGGCTCCGTTCCTGTTTACCATCTACACAGCGGATCTCCAATATAACACCAACAGCTGCTTTTTGCAGAAGTTTTCGGATGACACAGCTGTTGTCGGCCTCATTAAAGGGGGCAATGAGGAGGAGTATAGAGACATAATAAGTAACTTTGTGGAGTGGAGTGCACACAATAACCTCCATCTTAACACCACAAAAACCAAGGAGATAGTTGTGGACTTCAGGAGGGGGAGGGGGAGGACTCAACCAACACCAATCACCATTAAGGGCACTGAGGTGGAGGTGGTCGCTAACCACAGGTACCTTGGTGTGCAGCTTGACAGTGAGCTGAACTGGAAGTGTCATATGGAGGCGGTGTACAGGAAGGGACAAAGCCGACTGTATTTTTTAAGGAGGCTGAGGTCATTTAACATCTGCCAACCCCTACTGTGCAGTGTCTATCATTCAGTGGTGGCCAGTGCTCTGTTTTTTGCTGTGGCCTGTTGGGGAGATGGTGCCCGCATAGCGGACAAAAACAGACTGGACAAGCTAATCAGGAAGGTCGGCTCAGTGGTCGGGGCTGAGCAACGAACGGTCCAGCAGGTGGCAGAGGCCAGAACTCTGAACAAACTGGGTTCAATAATGACCAACCCCACTCACCCACTCCATGCCCTGAAGGTGATCAAGAGCAGCATCTTCAGTCAGAGACTGATTGCACCAATGTGCAAAACTGAGAGACATAGGAAGTCCTGTTTACCAGCTACTATAAGGTTATATAATGCGCATAAATAACTGCACTTTTTTTAAATTAATTGTATTTTAACTTGTATTTTAACTTGTATTTTAACTTGTTAAGTATGGAAGCCATTTGAGGAAATGTGTGGTGTTATGTCTGTCTTGAAGCTGTCGTGGCACTGTAATTTCCTGTAAAGGATTATTAAAGGTATAATCAATCAATCAAAAACTAGAGGACATTGGTTTAAGGTGAGAGGGGAAAGATTTAATAGGAGCCTGAGAGGCAACTTTTTCCACACAGAGGGTGGTGGGCGTAGGGAATGAGCTGCCAGGGGAGGTAGTTGAAGCATGTACAGTAACAGCATTTAAAATACATTTGGACAGGTACATGGATAGGAAAGATTTAGATGGATATGGGCCAATCATGGGCAACCGCGACCAGTTTAGATGTGCCATTTGGGTCTGCATGGGTGAATTGGGCCAAAGGGCCTGTTTCCGTGCTGTAGGACACCCTCAGCAACCTTAACCAGCTGATGGCAAAAGGGGCCTCCTCCATTGTAATATGCGGCCACACGCAGATTGGAGGAACCGCACCTCATATTTCACTTGGGCAGCTTGCAACCTAACTGTTTGAACGTTGATTACTCTAATTTAAAGTAACCCCCACATTTTCTCCCTCCCCCCTCCCCCTCCCCCACCCTAGTTATTCCACCAGTTCCACTGTTCACAACCCTGTATCCCTTCGTTATCACCTCTTCCCCAGCCAACAATGGGCCATTGTGTGCTCCACCTGGTCCACATTATGGGCTCCACTCTTCCTTGGTCAACTGTTGCCGGCCCTGTTTCTTTTCCCCAGAGACGCTGCCTGTAACCGCTGAGCTACTCAGGCACTATGGGTCTGTTTTTTTTTCCGCTAAATCAGCTTTATTCTAAGAACGGAAGTGAGATTTTGACAAGATGCGAATTTCGAGTGCATCGCTCCTTATAAACTTTGAATTGTACAATAACAGCAATCACCACACTCTGTGGGCCTTTCATCTCTATCGTAGTATCTCATACTAAAAATTACACCTGCAAAAAGAGCATTCTAGAGAAATGTAACGAGCTATCTAATCAATGAATTGGATCATTTTCACCACTTCATGACAGTTCATTAACTTTTCATTCTCTAACAGGGCCTGTTCCCATGCTATAAGACACTGTGACTAATTACGATCATATCCACAGCTACTATGCTTTCAAGTCAACACAAATAATGAAGGACAGGGATCTGGAAATAGTTTTTTGATCCAACAGACTCATTAAGCTGTGATGTGTGAAGCTCGAGGGAAGTGGGCCGGCAGGAGGTGAATGAATGCTTTGTTTTTAGTTTAGTTTAGTTTAGAGATACAGCGCAGAAAGAGGCCCGTCGGCCCACCGAGTCCGCGCCGACCAGCGATCCCCATTAACACTAATCACTGTCCTACACACACACTTGGGACAATTTTTACACTAATACCAAACAAATGAACCTACAATCCTGTACGTCTTTAGTGTGTGGGGGGAGACCGAAGATCACGGAGAAAACCCACGCTGGTCACGGGGAAAACCAACAAACTCCATACAGACAGCAAGCGTAGTCGGGATCGAACCCTGTTCCCTGGCACTGCAAGTGCTGTAAGGCAGCAACTCTACCACTGTGCCGTCCTCTGTGTTGGTATTTCTCTCATCACACAACACAATTCTATGTCATAAGGTCATGAGGTCAAAAGGAATAGTAGAATTAGGCCATTCAGCCCATCAAGTCTACACCACCATTCATTCATGGCTGATATATCTCTCCCTCCTAACCCCATTCTCCTGCCTTCTCCCCATAACCTCCGACATCCGTACTAATCGAGAGTCTATCTACCTGTATCTTTGACTTAAAAATATCCACTGACCTGGCCTCCGCAGCCTTCTGTGGCAAAGAATTCCACCAATTCACCACCCTCCGACTAAAGTAAGGGTAATGTGTAGGCCCAGGTCATTGTAGTCAAAGATTCACCAGAGCGATCCTCGTGAGTGGGTGCAATGGCACTGCCGAATAACAGGAGGCTAGTCCGCGCCTGCTGGCAAACAAGCCCGGCTATCCTGGCCTCAACCTAAACCAACTGGCTTATATTGAACCATTTGGGAATTCATTGTACACAATTCATCTTCCAAAGCATCAGTCCCTGCGAAACGATTCAAATGGGGCTGTCCGAACCTAGAACATACTTTAGGTAGACAAAAATGCTGGAGAAACTCAGCGGGTGAAGCAGCATCTATGGAGCGTAGGAAATAGGCAACGTTTTGGGTGAGACCCTTCTTCAGACTGATGTGAGGGTGGGAGGGTGGGAAGAAGAAAGGAAAAGGCGGAAACAGTGGGCTGAAGGATAGCTGGGAAGGGGAGGAGAAAGCAGGGACTACCTGAAATTAGAGAAGTCAATGTTCATACCGCTGGGGTGTAAACTGCCCAAGTGAAATATGAGGTGCTGCTCCTCCAATTTCCGGTGGGCCTCATTCTGGCCATGGAGGAGGCCCAGGGCTGAAAGGTCGGATTGGGAATGGGAGGGGGAGTTGAGGTGCTGAGCCACCGGGAGATCAGGTTTGTTATTGCGAACCGAGCGGAGGTGTTGGGCGAAGCGATCGCCAAGCCTACACTTGGTCTCACCGATGTAGAGCAGCTGACACCTAGAGCAGCGGATGCAATAGATGAGGTTGGAGGAGATGCAGGTGAACCTCTGCCGCACCTGGAACGACTGCTTGGGTCCTTGGATGGAGTCAAGGGGGGAGGTAAAGCGACAAGTGTAGCATTTCCTGCGGTTGCAAGGGAAAGTGCCAGGGGAGGGGGTGGTTTGGGTGGGAATGGACATATTGTCCAGGGAGTTACGGAGGGAACGGTCTCTGCAGAAAGCAGACAGGGGAGGAGATGGGAAGATGTGGCCAGTGGTAGGATCCCGTTTGAGATAGCAAAAATGTCGGAGGATTATTCGTAGTATGTGACAGCTGGTAGGGTGGAAGGTGAGGACAAGGTGGACTCTGCCCTTGTTACGAGTGGGGGGATGGGGAGTGAGAGTAGAGTCATGGGGTATAGAAGAGACCCTGGTGAGAGCCTCATCTATAGTAGAAGAGGCGATCGCTTCACCCAACACCTCCGCTCGGTTCGCAATAACTGACCTGATCTCCCGATGGCTCAGCACTTCAAATCCCCCTCCCATTCCGAATCCGACCTTTCTGTCCTGGGCCTCCTCCATGGACAGAGTGAGGCCCACTGTAAATTGGAGGAGCAGCACCTCATATTTCGCTTGGGCAGTTTACACCCCAGCGGTATGAACATTGACTTCTCCAGTTTCAGGTAGTCCCTGCTTTCTCCTCCCCATCCGCTCTCCCTCAGCCCACTGTCTCCGCCTCTTCCTTTCTTCTTCCCACCCCCCCACCCTCACATCAGTCTGAAGAAGGGTCTCGACCCGAAACGTCGCCTATTTCCTTCACTCCATAGATGCTGCCTCACCCGCTGAGTTTCTCCAGCATTTTTGTCTGCCTTCGATTTTCCAGCATCTGCAGTTCCTTCTTAAACAATAAATAGAACAAACTTTAGTTTGGTTTAAGATAGACACAAAATGCTGGAGCAACTCAGCGGGACAGGCGGCATCTCTGGAGAGAAGGAATAGGTGACACTTCGGATCGGGACCCTCCTTCAGAAAGTTTTGTTTATTTTCACGTGTACCGAGGTACAATGAAAAGCTTTTTGTTGCATGCTATCCAGTGCGCGGAAAGACTATACATGATTACAATCGAGCCGTCCACAGTGCACAAATACATGATCAAGAGAATAACGTTTAGTTCAAGGTAAAGTTCAGTGAAGTCTATTAAAGGGCCTGTCCCACTTAGTGATTTTATGGGCGTCAACGGCCGTCAGTGACTGACACCCAATGTCGCCTGAAAACCGTCAAGTAGTGCGACACAGCTGCGCCACTCCGCGTCACCATGCGTCACCAATTTCCACGTGTCACCATGCGTCACCATGGGACAGGGCGCGCGTCACCGTGCGTCACCATAGGACAGCATGCGACATCAAACGGCAACATCGGACAGCTCCTGTGACGTCACAGCCGTACAAGCGGCGTCAATCTACGTCCACCCGCGACACGATACGGCAAGATACGGTTGCGTCATCTGGGGCGCGTGACGTAATTTCATAAACCAGCTTCCCTCTAAAAGGGGACGCGGCGCGACGCATCTTGACGCACGACGATGTACGATGACGCATGGGTGACACGTGGTGATGCACGTGGTGACACAAAATAGTTTAGCATAGGCAATGAGCGCGCGTCACCATGTGTCATCACGCGTCACCCGTACGCCATCGTGCGAAAGGGCGCACAACATAATAAGACACGCAGATGTCGCGCGAGGATTTCAAACATTCCAAAATCCTCAGGCGGCAGGGAGACACCGCGCGTTACCGTGCGTCATTACATGCGTCACCATGCGTCACGACCGCGTCATGACCCGACCACGATGTGACAACCTCTTTATAAGCTATCGCCTAAAATGTTGCCCAAGTTGGACAGGCCCTTAAAGGCAGTCCGAGATGTCTCCAATGATGTAGATAGTAGCTCAGGACCGCTCTCTCGTTGTTGATAGGATGGTTCAGTTGCCTGATAACAGCTGGGAAGAAACTGCCCCTGAATCTGTACGTACAGTATGTATTTTCACACTTCTGTTTCTCTTGCCTGATGGGAGAAGGGAAAACAGGGAGTGTCCAGGGTGTGACTCGTCATTGATTATGCTAGTGGCCTTTCCGAGGCAGCCGTGAAGTGTAGATGGAGTCCATGGAAGGGAGGTTGGTTTGTGCGATGGTCTGGGCTGTGTCCACAATTCTCTGCAATCTTCTTGCGGTCTTGTGTGGAGCCGTTCCCAAACCAGGCTGCGATGCCAAACTATACAGCACAAGAACAAGCCATTCAGCCCATGCCAAACATGAGGCCAAGTTAAACTAATCTCCTCCGCCTGAACGTGATCCATATTTCCCCCATTCCCTGCAGATCCATTTGCCTACCCAGAACCTTCTTA
Source organism: Amblyraja radiata (assembly GCF_010909765.2). Taxonomy (NCBI): domain Eukaryota; kingdom Metazoa; phylum Chordata; class Chondrichthyes; order Rajiformes; family Rajidae; genus Amblyraja; species Amblyraja radiata. The sequence goes on along the minus strand of NC_045959.1, from coordinate 108,118,652 downwards.
AATGCCACAATAGATCATCATCATCATCAAACATTAGCGACACAGAGGTGCGAGTTTCCAATGGGAACGGTGACGGACGCAACGCACATCTCTGTCCTCCAGTTCCTGCGGACTTCCGCCGCTGACAGTTACCGACAGTGATCGCGACTTCTACTGAAGTGTGGATGGCCGTTGGCTCGCCAGAAGCTCATCCGCCCTTTGACAGGTCTTGTTTTTGGTCCTGCTGGGGGTCCACAGCCCCCTCCTCACCTGGCACATCAGGTGGGGGAGATGATTTAGTCGCCGACTATCCGACCATGGAGCAGGTCGCACGGGATTACATGGTACCTGCGGTGGGGGGAACTCCCCCCGACCTGAACCAGAATGAATTGCCACTTAAGATCTTCCTGAGATCGACAAAACAAATGAATTATATTTTTCCTATCTAATCAAATGGTGGCGCAGCGGTAGATTTGCTGTCTTTCAGTGCTTACAACACCAGAGACCCGGGGACGATCTTGACTACGGGTGCTGTCTGTATGGAGTTTGTATGTTCTTCCCGTGACCGCATGGGTTTTCTCCGAGATCTTTGGTTTCCTCCCACACTACAATAGGTTTGCAGGTTAATTGGCTTGGTATAAATGTAAATTGTCCCTAGTATGTGTAGGATAGTGTTACGTGCAGGGATCGCTCGTCAGTGGGGACTCAGCGGGCCGAAGGGTCTGTTTCATGCTGTATCTCTAAACTAAACTAAAACATTGATCGAACAACCTACACTTAATGAAAACGCAGGAAGTCTGCTTCTGAAAAAGTGTTTGCTATTTGTTGAGCAGCACAAACACATACAATGAATCTGAGTAGAAGAATATGGTCAGCATGGTATGTGCTTGTACCGACTAACAAATTATAACTGTCTGAAGAAGCATCTTGACCCGAAACGTCACCCATTCCTTCTTTCCAGAGATGCTCCCTGTCCCGCTGAGTTACTCCAGCTTTTTGTGTCTATCATCTATGTAAACCACCATCTGAAGTTCCTTCCTAAAAATAATAACAGGTACAATAGCAACATTTCAAAGTCATTTGGACAGGAACATGGAAAGGGAAATGGACCAAATGCAAGCTGACGGGACTAGTATAGATGGAAGCATTTTGGTCAGCATGGGCAAGTTGGGCTGAAGGGCCCATTTCCATACTTCATGTTTGCAGGACTATAAATAGCATGAAAATTCAGGACATAGCTGTGAAGATCAATTGGAGGTAGGTTTAGGTTTATTAGTGTTATGTGTACTGAGGTAAGTGAAAATCTTTCTTTTGTATGCTGTGCAATTAGATCAGACAATACTGTACATAAACACAAACAAGTGAAACTCAAGTACAACAGATAGAGCAAAGGGGAAAATACAGAGTCCAGAATATTATCCTTAGCATTGTAGTGCATCAGTTCCCTAGACAAAGTCCAATGTCCACAATGGGGTTGGGGTGAATCAGACAGTACCTTAGCTTACGCTAGGAACGTTCAGAAGCCTGATAACAGAGGAGAAGAAGTTATTCCTGAGTCTGGCGGTGCGTACTTTCAAGCTTCTGTACCTTCTGCTGGACGGCAGTATGTTGACATTGTTCTAAGATCCCCTTGGATTACAGATTTCAGCCATCTTCAAATAAGGTCATAAGGAATAGGAGTAGAATTCGGCCATTCGGCCCATCAAGTCTACTCTGCCATTCAATCATGGCTGATCTATCTCACCCTCCCAACCCCCAAGACATCTAAATGGTCTTTAATCTTCATTAGTTATGTATTGCTTTCAGCATTTTTGTTTGCAGTTAAGCTTATTTTGTGTTCTTTATTTAGCATTTGCTCAGAGTTAACAACTATACTATGGGGCAGAGCCAGTCACTGTGGGTGGCACGGTGGTGCAGCGGTAGAGTTGCTGCCTTACTCAACGCCAAAGACAAGGGTTCGAGCCTGACTAGAGGTGCTGTCTGTCGGGAGATCGTACGTTCTCCCCGTGACCTGCGTGGGTTGTCTCCGGGAGCTTCGGTTTCTTCCCACACTCCAAAGACATACAGGTTTGTTGGCAAATTGGCTTGGTAAAAATTGTAAATCGTCTCTACTGTGTGTCGGATAACGGTAGTGTGCAGGGATCGCTGGTCGGCACGGAATCGGTGGGCCGAAGGGCCTGTTTCCCAGTTGTATCTCTAAACTAAAACTAAATGGGAAAGACACGTGTAGGACAAAGCCTCACTGATCAACTATGGACCTGCTGCTCTGGGGACCACATTGGAACGAACACCTTGTTCTCAACTAATTGCAAACGGCAGACTTGGGCAGCTCATACTGTCATCTGCAATGATCTCTCATCCGCTTCTGGCTACTGGCTCTGTAGTAGCCAAGTCCATGATGACCAACACACTCCCAATGGTTCAATGGTTCTGTATTGCCACATCTTGAACACTCCAGTGACATTCTTTTATTAGTGTGTGTAGGAAAGTGTTAGTGTGTGGCGATCGCTGGTCAATGCAAAGGCCCTGTATCCACACTGTGTCACTAAACTAAACTAAACTAAACTAAACTAAACTAAACTAAACTAAACTAAACTAAACTAAACTAAACTAAACTAAACTAAACTAAACTAAATGCATAGTTGCCATAATTTAGCACTGTTTACAAAGCTGGTTTACAAAAAAAAGTGCTGGAGTAACCTGACCCGAAATGTCACCAATCCATGTCCTCCAGAGATGCTGCCAGACCCGTGGAGTTACTCCAGCACTTTGTGCTTTTTTGTGGCCATAAATTTGTTTTTGGATGGGATCAGTTGCTCTTTTCATGAATCTTAACACGTTCCTTAAAACCTGTAGTCATAGAGTCATACAGCGGAGAAACAGGCCCTTCGGCCCAAATTACCCATGCCGACCAACATGCTCCATCTAGAATAGTCCCACCTGCCTGCGTTTGGCCGATATCCTTTAAACCTACCCTATCCATGGACCCCTCTAAATGTTTCTTAAACGTTAGGAAAGTACCTGCTCAACTCAACTCAAAAGGCAGCTCGTTCCATACATCCATTACCCTTTGTGTAAAAAAAGTGACTCCTCAGGTTCCCATTTAATCTTTCCCCATCACCTTAAACCCATGTCCTCTAGAAAACACAACTTGTTGCACGACTGGTTCCAAATCAGAAGGTCATAAGTTCATAAGTTGTATTAGGCAGAATTAGGCCATTTGGCCTATCAGGTCTACTCCGCCATTCTATCATGGCTGATCTACCTTTCCCGCTTAACCCCATTCTCCCGACTTCTCCCCATAACCCGTGACACCCGTACTAATCAAGAATCTATCTATCTCCGCCTTAAAAATATTCATTGACTTGGCCTCCACATCCTTCCGTGATAATGAATTCTACAGATTCACCACCCTCTAGAACTTTAGAAATTCCTCCTCATTTCCTTTCTGAAGGCACCTCCTTTTATTCTGAGGCTATGGCCTCTGGTCCGAGACTCTTCCACTAGTGGAAACATCCTCTCCACAACCACTCTATCCAGGCTTGTCACTATTTGGTAGATCCTTATCCAGTAAATCCTTAGTGACTACTGCACGCTTTGATCACTTTATCCACCTCTACCTACTGACTCATCAAAGGTTTCAAAGGTGTCAAAGGTTTCTATATTAGTCACCTACACCAATTGGTGTAGTGAAATGCTTGTTGCCAATGCACCACATAAAAAAAAGAATATAAACATGACAATAACAAAGAAATTTTAAACATAAAAAAATCCCCCCACAATGGTTTCCATTATGAGGGAAGGCACAAAGTCCAGTCCCATCCGCATGTCCACCCATAGTCGGGCCTATTGAGGCCTCCGCAGTCGCCGCTATGGAAGCCCGATGTTCCAGGCCGTTCTCGCCGGGTGATGGTGCTCCGGCGTCGGGAGAATCCTCTCAGCGGCTTGGGACACCTGGAACGGCCGCCTCCTTACTCGAGACCGCGGCTTCCGAAGCCGACAGGCCACGCTGGATGGAGCTCCACTACTGGCAATCTCGGCGAGAGATCCCAGACTCCCGATGTAAAGTTCAGCGCCGCCGCTCCACAGATCCGCAGCTCCGCGATGTTTTTTTTATTGGCGGTCCCAGCTCACCGGAGTTCCAGCGCGGTGACCCGGGCAAGGCATCACCCGCTCCGCTCCGCGACAGCGCTCCAGCGCTGTGCCGCCGACGAAGCCGAGGTACTGGGCAGTCCCCAACAGGAAACGCCGCTCAAGGCCCGCTGGTAGGCCGCGAGGACGGGTCGACGGTGCAGCCCGGAGAAAAGCTGCCTCTCCGACCAGGTCCTTGGAAAACAGTTTCCCCCTCCCCCACATAAAAAAGGCTAGAACTCCGAAAAACAAAAAACTCAACTAACTAAAAATAAAAAAGAGAGAGAGAAAAAACAGACAGCTGCAGGCTGGGCAGCCATACTCATACAGGACGGCCCCCAGTTCTTTCCAGTTCTTTACGGTTATTGGGTTACTTAAGGGTACAGGATTTCTCTCTGGGAGTCCACCTCTCCCACCATGAAACAGAGTATCTGACCAGGTGCCCATGATATCATTAAGAATACCAGAGCTTTCAGAACTTCCTGCAGAGGTTGCATCCCATGATTACCTTCCCTTTAAGAGGCACAGGAAGGATATCTATTTTATGTTCATAGAGTCATAGAGTCTTACAGCATGGAAACAGGCCCTTCAGCCCAACTTGCCCACGCTGGCCAACATGTCCCATCTGCACTAATCCCACCTGGGCACGTTTGCCCCACATGCCTCGAAACCTGCCCTATCCATGTATCTGTCTAACTGTTTCTTAAATGTCGACATAGTACTTGCCTCAATTACCTCCTCCGGCAGCCGTTTCCATACGCTCACCACCCTTTGGGTGAAAAAATTACTCCTCAGGTTCCTATGAAATCTTTCCCCCCTCACCTTAAACCTACTGTATGTCCTCTGGTTCTTGTTTCTCCTACTCTGGGCAAGAGGCGCCGTGCGTCTACCCGATCTATTCCTCTCACTAGTTTATGCGTCTTTGTTTCTGCAGTTTCTGCATGAACTCTTAAAATTGCTTGCACTTGCATTCACTAATGGAAAAACAGTGCGATCAGCAACTTGTAAGTGCAGAGCTTTTGCATTGAAGTGCACGCATTAAAAACACAAACCAATGCTATCAGGATAAACAGGCAGAGAAGTCCCCACTCAGCATTGCTTACCCTGTTTTCATGCACAAATGGATTTCTTGGCCAATACATCTACATTTACCTGAAGGCCACAAAGACAAGAACTGAAGAAAATAGGAGCCACCGCAAACCTTTAGAGATAGAATGTGGAAACAGGCCCTTCGCCCCACCGAGTCCACGTCATGTCGATCACCCATACACTATCATCCCACACACTAGGGATAATGTACAGAGCAACATGCACATCTTAGGGATGTGGGAGGAAACCGGAGCATTCGGTGGAAATCCACCTGGTCACAGAGAGAACATGCAAATTCCACGTGGCTAGCACACGAGGTCAGGATTGATCCCGGGTCTCTGGTCTATGTGAGGAAGCAGCTCTACTGCTGTGCCACTGTGACGTCCTGCCATTCAATATGATCATGGTAGGTCTACCCCAGGACTCAGCTCCTCCAGTGTGCCGATTCCCTGGGAATTAACAAAGATTAAATGCCTCCTCTATAAGTTCCTCAAATAATCCGCAACCATCCCGAATTCCAGAGAATCACCACTCTCTATGGGAAGAAATTCCTTTCCTCTACAGTTTTAATTGACTTCTCCCTAACCTTCCGACTGTGTCCCCTCATTCAAGGTCCGCACACTAGTCTAAGTATCTCAGCATCTACCATGTCATGCCTCAATAGACAATAGACAATAGACAATAGACAATAAAGGTGCAGGAGTAGGCCATTCGGCCCTTCGAGCTAGCACCGCCATTCAATGTGATCATAGCTGATCATCCCTGCTTTCTCCCCATATCCCTTGACTCTGCTATTTTTAAGAGCCCTATCTAGCTCTCTCTTGAAAGCATCCAGAGAACCCGCCTCCACTGCCCTCGGCAGAGAATTTCACAGACTCCCTCCCTCGGATCCTAAATAACAACACACCTTATTCTTCCAAACTCACAATAATGCTGATCTAGCCCCTCTGGATAGGACAACCCTCTAATGTCGGAACTTAGCTTAGTCACCACTTCCAATAGCAACGAGTATATATTTAATAGTGTACTGTTCTCCAGTATCATTCCTGTACCAACACAATGTACAACAAATTACAACAACTACAATGCCCTCCATAATGTTTGGGATAAAGACCCATCATTTATTTATTTGCCGCTGTATTCCACAATTTGAGATTTCTAATAGAAAAAAATCACATGTGGTTAAAGCGCGCTCGTTGTCAAATTTTAATAAAGGCCATTTTTATACATTTTGGTTTCACCATGTAGAAATTACAGCAGTATATATACCTAGTCCCCCCATTTCAGGGCACCATAATGTTTGGGACACAGCAATGGCATGTAAATGAAAGTAGTCAGAATCAGAATCAGAATCACACTTTATTCGGCAAGTATGTTTTGCAACATACGAGGAATTTCATTGGCCAGGTCAGTCATACAATTAAAAGTAACAGATCACTTCAAAAACACATTTTAACATGAACATCCACCACAGTGACTCATACACATTCCTCATTGTGATGAAGGGCAAAATATAGTTCAAGTCCTTCCCTTAGTTCTTCCTTGGTCGTGGGCCTTGAGCCCCCGTTGACGGGATGATCTTAACTCCTGTAGTCGGCGGTGTTCGGGCCCTCCGCGTTTCTCCCGAAGTTTCCCCCGAACCCCCCACCCCCCACATAAAACAGACCAAAGAACATTAAAAAACAAAACTTTTAACAAACTAAAAAATAACAAAAAGAGTGAAAAGACGAACAGACTGGCGGCAGGGCAGCCATCTCCCTGGCGCCCCTGGTGGTCACATTTAGTCATGTTTAGTATTTTGTTGCATATATTTTACATGCAATGACTGCTTGAAGTCTGCGATTCATGGACATCACCAGTTGTTGGGTGTCTTCTCTGCTTTCCTTCAACGGAGGTCTCGAGGCCCCCGACCGCGGGAGAGCAAAGGGAAGAGACTTGAACTTTATTTCGCCTTCCATCACAGCGAGGAATGTGAAGGAGTCGCTGGGGTAGATGTTCATGTTAAAATGTGTAATGGGTGATCTGTTGCTTTTTATTTGTCATTGTCGGTGACTCGATACGAGTGTGACTGTCCCCTCCATAGGGCCGTCTACTTGTGGGTCTGCAGATGTCTGTAGAGGCCGATCCACGATCCACACCTTGGTGCAACGTGGACAGTGGAGACTGGCGGTGGTTGGTAGTCGTCGAGCCCCCTTCTTCTCTCTCCTTACGGTGCTGTCGCTTTGTCTCTGCGACACGGCGTTGCTCCATTTCGTGAAGTGCAGCTCCTTCCTACACGGATTTCCTCCAGGAGTGCCTGTCCTGTGCAATGTGCTCCCAGTTGCTTGATGTGATGTGGAATTTCTTCAGACTGTTCTTGATGTTGTCCTTGAAGCGCCCGCCGGGGGCTTGCCGACTTTCCTTCAATTGAGAGCACAATTGCTTTCTCTTTGTATGACTGACTTGGCAAATTAAATTCCTCGTATGTTGCAAAGCACACTTGGCAAATAAAATACTATTCTGATACTATGGTGATGCTCTGCCAGGCCTGCATTGCAGCCATCTTTAGTTTATGCTTGTTTTGGGGGCCACTCCCCTTCAGTTTTCTCTTCAGCACATAAGGCATGCTCAATTGGGCTCAGATCGGTTGGTTGGCCACTCAAGAATTGATCACTTTTTAGCTTTGAAAAACTCCTTTGTTGCTTTAACAGTATGTTTGGGATCATTGTCTTGCTGTAGAATGAACCGCCGGCCAATGAGTTTTGAGGCATTTGTTTGAACTTGAGCAGATAGGATGTGTCTGTACGCTTCAGAATTCACTATGCTACTACCATCAACAGTTGTATCATCAATGAAGATAAATAAGCCAGTAACTTCAGCAGCCATACATGCCAGTACCTTCAGCATAATAACCCCACCACCGAGTTTTACAGATGAGGTGGTACGATTTGGATCTTGGGCAGTTCCGTCTCTCTTCCATACTTTGCTCTTGATCCATATCAGTTTTAAGGACATAGACTGAATTATTTTTTTATCACATTAAACCTTCAGGAGAGGTTGGACAAATCTGGATTGTAATTCTCAGAAGAGTTGGAGGTGGAAGGAGGACCTGACAGAACCTTCTAAAATTATGGGTGGCATAGATAGGGTAGGCTGTCAGAATCCTTCTTCCAGGGTGGAAATGTCAAATGCTAGAGGGCATAGCTTTAGGATTCATCTTAATCCTAAATAGTGAAGAGTCTTTGAGAGACTTTAGAGCTACGGGCCAGAAACAGGTCCTTCAGCCCACCCAGTTTGCGCCGACCAACACTCACCCCATTTACCAGCACTTTCCTACACACGAAGGTTTTCTTACTATTTACTGAAGAATTAGCCTACAAGCCTGTACGTCTTTGGAGTGTGCGAGGAAACTGACTCACCCGGGGAAAAGCCACGAGGTCACGGGGAGAGCGTGCAAACTCCGTTTAGTTTAGTTTAGTTTAGTTTAATGACACGTGTACCGAGGTTTTGTTGCGTGCTGACCAGTCAGTGGAAAGACAATACATGATTACAATTTGGCCATTTACAGTGTATAGATACATGATAAGGCACCCGTAGTCAGGATTAAACTGGGATCTCTGGCACCGTAAGGCAGCAACTCTACCGCTGCACCACTGTGCCGACCCTGAATCAAGAATTACTCATTACATCCTTCCAGCTTGATTTAGTTACACACTTTGTCCTCTGCATGTTAGCCAGTCTTCTATCCCCTAATGTCGTGAACTCTTAAACTGCACACCGGTCTTTGATGTGGCACCTTGCCAGATGCCATCTGGAAATCTAAACACATTACATCCACAGATCCCCCTCTATTGATTCTACTTCCTTGAAGAACTGTAACCAATTTGTGTAACATAATATACCTTTCATAAAAAACTTGCTCACATGTTCTGATTACATTAAGTTCATAAATGATGAGAGCAGAGTTAGGCCATTCGGCCCATCAAGTCTACTCCGCCATTCAATCATGGCTGATCCTTTCAACCCCATACTCCTGCTTTCTCCCCATAACCCATGACATCCGTACTAATCAAGAATCTATCTAACTCTGCCATAAAAATATCCATTGACGGCCTCCGCAGCCTTCTGTGGCAATGAATTCCACAGATTCACCACCCTCTGACTAAAGAAACTCCTCATCATCTTCCTAAAGGAACATCCTTTAATTCTGAGGTCATGACCTCAGTCCCAGACTCTCTCACTAGTGGAAACATCCTCTCCATATACACTCTATCCAAGCCCTTTCACTATACGGTAAGCTTTTCTATCATGCTGACTGATGTACCCTCTATCCTTTAAGGTTTTTTTTTTTATCAGGTGTCTTATGAAGGGGCTGCTTCTAGATTTTAGAAATCACTTTTAAAATCATACACCCTAGTAAATTTTAGTCAAACTCTCGTGATAATAGAAAATAATTTAAACAGCACTAGTTTGATACTTAAGGCACTTTCTGCTGCAGTTTTTACCAGATGGTAAAACTCAACTCATGAGATCATAAGTGATAGAAGTAGAATTAGGCCATTCGGCCCATCAAGTCTACCCCGCCATTCAATCATGGCTGGTCTATCTCTCCATCCTATGCCATGCACAGACTTGTACAGGCAGCACCCATCGTAATTGAAATCACTTTCCAAATAACTGAAAAGAATCCAGAGAAAATTTACGAGAATGTTGCCAGGACTAGAGGGCCTGAGCTATAGGGAGAGAATGGGCAGGCTAGGACTTTATTCCTTGGAGCACAGAAGGCTGATCTTATACAGACCGTGAGGGGAATATACAGGGTGAATGCACAGAGTCTTTTACCCAGAGTAGGGGAATCAAGAATCAGAGGCCATATGTTTAAGGTAAGATGCGCAATAGGAACCTGAGTGGGTAACTTTTTCACTCAGAGGGTGGTGGGTTAATGGAATAAGCTGCCAGAGGAGGTAGTTCAGGCTGGTATTACAACAGTGTTTAGTTTAGTTTAGAGATAGAGAATGGAAACAGGCCCTTCGGCTCACCGAGCCCACGTCAACCAGCGATCATCCCGACACTAGTTCCATGATATTCCAGTTTCACATCCTACACACTAGGGACAACTTACAGAAGCCAATTAGCCTACAAATCTTTGGCATGTAGGAGGAAACCAGAGCACCTATAGAAAATCCATGCGGTCACGGGGAGAACGTACAAACTCCATAGAGACAGCACCAGTAGTCAGGATCGAACCCGGGTCTTTGGCGCTGTGAGGCAGCAGTTCTATCACTGCGCCACCATGCCGCCAAGCAATTAAAAGATACTTGGACAGTTACATGGATAGGAAAGGTTTAGGGGGATATGGACCAAACCTTGGCAAACGGGACCAGCTTAGATGGGGCATCTTTGTCAGTATGGATGAATGGGGCTTAAGGGCCTGTCTCCATGCTGTATGACTCAGAGCTTTGAGTTTGAGTTTGAGTTTTGTCCTTTGTAGCGTGTACCGAGGTACAGTGACAAGCTTTTGTAGCGAGCTAACCAGTCAGCAGAAAGACAATATATGATTCTAATTGAGCAATCCACAGTGTACAGATAATTGATGAAGGGAATAACATGAATATCATTTAGTGCACGACAAAGCCAGTAAAGTCCAATCAAAGATAGTCCGAGGGTCTTCAATCAACTCAAGTATCAAGTATCCTTTATTGTCATTCAGAACTTTCAGTCTGAACGAAATTTCATGCCTTGCAGTCATAACATAGAATAAAATAACAAAAACACACCATAAACCGAGATTTAACATCCACCACAGTGTGATGGAAGGCAAAAGTCTTAAAGTCCTTGCCTCTTCCCTCCTTGTTCTCCCTCTGCGCTGAGGCGATCCAGGCTTCCGATGTGGTGACCCCGCCGGGTGATGGTAAGTAAGTCAGTCCCGCGGCTGAATCCGAGCTCCGCGAACGGGCCGGTTCAAACTCCGCGGCCCGGGGCGGTCGAAGCTGCCGAAGCTGCCGCCCTCCAGTCCAGCGGACGCAGCTGTTGTTGCGGGAGCTCCGGATAAACAGGTCACCAACCTGTGACCTGCGAGCTCCCGACGATGTCGTCCACTGGGTCCACGGCCAAGGTTCCAAAGTTGGGTCGCCGCCGCCGGAACACCACCACAGCCCCGGTCGGGTCGCCGCCACCGGAACGCCGCCACAGCCCCGAAGTCGGCCAGCCTCGCGTTGGTAAGTCCTGGCTGGCTCTGCCTCCGGAGCCTCAAGGTCGGTCCCAGTTGGAGGCCGCCAGCTCCGCCATTAGGCCTCAATGCAGATGAGACGGAGACGGGGGATACGACGAGAAAAGGTCGCATCCCCCCGAAGGAAGAGACCAAAAACATGTTTCTCCCCCCCCCCCCCTACACATACACAACCTAATAAACTAAAATTAACAAAAACAGGACAAAAGAAAACAACAACAAAAAACAAAACAGACGGACTGCAGGCGAGCCGCAGCTGCTAGGGCAGCGCCGCCACTTCCGGAATGAAATAGATAGTAGTTCAGGACTGCTCCCCAGTTGTGATAGGATGGTTCAGTTGCCTGATAACAGCTGGGAAGAGGCCCCATAGCAGAAGCGTCCACGTCGCAGGGCTGGAAACTGGAAGTATCCCGAGCTAATTCCCCCATCATCTATTGCGACAAGTGATGTCTTCCACTGATTGTCTCCAGAAGCTTGCGTCCTTTTCAGGACGGACGATGACAGCGAGGTCAACATATTTAACAAGATGGACATGAAAAGAAGAAGAAGAAGCTGAGAAGAGACTGTCCCTGAATCTGGAGGTGTGCATTTTCACACTTTTATACCTTTTGCCCGTTGGGAGAGGGGAGAAGTGGGAGTGGCCAGGGTGCGACTCATCCTTGATTATGTTGGTGGCCTTGCCGAGACAACACGAGGTAGAAATGGTGTCAATGGAAGGGAGGTAGGTTTGAGTGTTGGAATGGACTCTGCAACGAGCAAAGGCGACTTTCATTGCAACAGTTAGATCCTATACATTAAATCGACCCTGAGGCACAACCTCATCACCCTTTGTTTCTTAGAATATGCTAATTATCGTTGTACTCCAGTGTAACACAGCAGAATGAATTAAACTTTGCAGGATATACTTTCAAAGTATCTAATGATACTCTTCATTAGAAACATAGAAACATAGACAATAGGTGCAGGAGTAGGCCATTCGACCCGTCGAGCCAGCACCACCATTCAGTATGATCATGGCTGAATCATTCAAAATCAGTACCCCATTCTGTTTTTTCCCCCATATCCCTTGATTCCTTTAGCCCTAACAGCTAAATCTAACTCTCTTGCAAACATTCAGTGAATTTGCATCCACTACCTTCTGTGGCAGAGAATTCCACAGATTCACAACTCTGGGTGAAAAGGTTTTTCCTCATCTCAGTCCTAAATGGACACCCCTTATTGTTAAACTGTGACCCCTGGTTCTGGACTCCCCCAACATCGGGAACATTTTTCCTGCATCTACCCTGCCCATCTTCTAAGAATTTTATTTGTTTCTATAAGATGCCCTCTCATCCTTCTAAATTCCAGCAAATACAAGCCCAGTTGACCCATTCTTTCATCATACGTCAGTGCCGCCATCCTTGGAATTGACTTGGTGAGCCTACGCTGCACTCGACTCAATAGCAATAATGTTCTTCCTCAAATTTGGAGACCACTATTGCACAAAATACCCTAGGTGCCGACTCACCAGGGCCCTGTACAACTGCAGTAGGTCCTCCTTGCTCCTGAACTCAAATTCCATTGCAATGAACGCTAACATGCCATTTGCTTTCTTCTCTGCCTGCTGTACCTGCATGCTTACTTCCAGCACCCCTAGGCCTCGTTGCACCTCCCCTTCTCCTAATCTGACACCATTCAGATAACAATCTGCCTTCCTGTTTTTGACACCAAAGTGGATAACCTCACATTTATCTCACTTTCTGTATTATTTACTGCAGCTTTGTGAGTGATGTTCAATAAATCTTCCTTTTTACATTTCTGTTCTGGTTTCTTTTCCAAGGCCTTTTTATCCCATTTTTCTTTTCAGGCCAATGAGGATTACTTTGCATTTTCCAATATTCAATGCAATAGGACAACCACTGGTGTGAAGGATAATCTATTTAGGATTCAACTGATTAGCTTCCATTTCCAGGATCAAAATTGCTTTGACATACAATTTGAGCATCCTAATAAAGTCTATTAACTTCATTACGCTTTACTAATTGATAATGTTTGTGAGATGTTATACGTTCAAAATTTTGATGCATTTTTTTTTGTGATGCAAATTCGAGATATGTTTATTTTGTGCTTCAATGGCGTATTTAATATAGGCTGTAAAAGGTATTAAGCACAATATTTTATAACCAAATGTCCATAGAGGCTAAATTTAGTTTAGTTTAGAGATACAGTGCAAAACTATCCCTTTGGCAAACCGAGTCGGAGCCCACCACTAATACCCCCAACACTAACACTATCCTACACACACTGGGGACAATTTTACCGAAGACAATTTACCTACAAACTTGTATGTTTTTGGAGTGTGGGAGGATCCCGGGGAAAACCCACGTAGGTCACGGGGAGAACATACAAAACTCCATACAGACTGCACTCGCAGTTTTGGATCGTACCTGTGTATCTGGCGCTGCAAGGCGGCAACTCTACTGCTACGCCACCGTGCCGCCCTGGTAGCAGCTGCGAAGAAACTGCCCCTGAATCTGGAGGTGTGCATTTTCACACTTCTGTACCTGTTGCCCGATGGGAGAGGGGAGAAGAGGGAGTGGCCGGGTGCTCAGGCTTGTCGAGAGACTCCTGCTGTGTGGAATTGAGTTGGTGAATATTGAACAAATACAAACTGCTAGACAAACTCAGTAGGTCGAGGATGGTCCCTGGAGGGAAATGGACTGAAAACCCTTCAGATCGTGGCCCTTCCTCAGACCTTGAGACTTTAGACAGTGTGGAAACAGGCCCCCAGCTTGCGCCGAACCAGCATAGTGATCACCCCATACACTAGCACTATCCTACACACTAGGGTCAATTTACAGAAGCCAATTAACCTACAAAACTGCACATCTTTTTTTTTTTTTTTTTTTTTTAATCAAAAAATGTATTCAATTATTAAAAATAATATTTACATTACAATAAAACAAGCCAGAACCCACCACCATAATACAATACAAACATGTATCCATAATAAACTACTATACAACTATGATACAATCCTTATTGAGGATACATTCAACACCCTGCGGAGCCCAGCAGTCTCGGAACTCCCTCAGGGTGCCCGTAGACAGGGCGTATTCCCTTTCTAATCCCACCTGGGCACGGACGTAACCCCGGAAAAGGGGCAGGCAGCTGGCTCGGGTAGAGCCCTCCACCATCTGGCGCCGTGACTCGCGGATGGCCAGCTTGGCCAGGCCCAGGAGCAACCCAACCAGGACAATTTCAGCCCTACCCTCTCCCCTACGCACAGGGTGTCCAAAGATGAGGAACAAAACTGCACATCTTTGGATTGTGGGAGGAAACCGGAGCACCCAAAGAAAACCCGCACGGTCACGGGGAGAACGTGCAAACTCCGTACAGACAGCTCCCATAGTCAGGAACAAACCCGGGTTTCGGGCGCTGTGAGGCTGCAGCTCTACCGCTGCGCCACTGTGCCGCCCTTAAGATCTCAAATGAGGAAAAGTTTCGGTTTAGTTTATTGTCATGTGTAGCGAGGTGCAAAGTCCAAGTCCATTAACCAAACTCAAGCAGGAACTCTTCCGCTGCATCACTGTGCCAACCTGAAACGTTCATTTCCCTCCACAGATGCCACTTGACCCGCTGAATTCCTCGAGCAGCGTGTTTTTTGGCTCAAGATTTCAGCATCTGCAGTCTCTTACATCTCCGAATACGTGAATGTGTTCAGATCATTTACCACCAGGTTACAAAAAGAGTCTCTCACATTACTGACAATGAAGAGAGCCAAGGATAGCCACAGAAAGCTGGAGTAACTCAGTGGGTCGGGCAGCATCTCTGGAGTGGGGAAAAACCTGGCAGATGTCATTCAATAAAACCAAGTGCATGTCTCACACAAGACTAAACCACTTTTATCGGAATACAACATGGGTAGCCACACATTGCTTGCATTCGACCATCACCCATATCTAGGAGTCGAATTAAGCAAAGATTTAAGTTGGGCGACGCATATTAGTGAAGTGTCTAAAAAAGCAAATAGAACTCTCATTCTTAAAAGAAATTTTCACGCATGTAGCACATCTCTCAAAGAGAATGCCTACAAGTCCTTGGTCAGGCCCAAATTGGAGTATTATGGAGCCGTATGGGATCCTTTCAACAACAACAACAAGATCACCCTGGAGAAAGTACAACGCCGAGCAGCCCGCTTTGTATGTAATGACTACAAGCGCAAATCAAGCGTGAATGATATGCTGACTTCTCTCGGATGGGATACCCTAGAGCTCCGCAGAATCAGGCTAAGACTTATTGCAATTTACAAGGTGATTCACAAAATCACGCCACCAAATCTCCCGTCACCCCAGCGCACCAACTGCCATGAAACAAGACAAAATAACAGTCCCTACATCATCAACTCGCTAAATTTCAATAAACTTAGCTACCAATATTCCCTTTACCCAAAGACGATAAGGGAATGTAATATGTTCCCACCCAACTCACGTGCTGCTCCCGATGTTAAGTCATTTAAAAAGGGGATTGAGCAACTAGATCTCAACTTGGTCAAAAAGGCCCAAAATGTAATCACTTCTCTACTCACTCCGACCTGCGCCAGATAACCACTTATGAGGTGTTTGCGCAGCAATCAACCAGAACCAGAACCAGAACCAAAAGGAATTTTGAGTCAAGTTCAAGTTCAAGTTCAAGTGAGTTTATTGTCATGTGTCCCTGTATAGGACAATGAAATTCTTGCTTTGCTTAAGCACACAGAAAATAGTAGGCATTTACTACAAAACAGATAAATGTGTCCATATACCATGATATAAATATATACACACATGAATAAATAAACTGGTAGTGCAAATAACAGAAAGTGGTTGCTAATAATCAGTTTTGTCCGAGCCAGGTTTAATAGCCTGATGGCTGAGGGGAAGTAGCTATTCCTGAACCTGGTTGTTGCAGTCTTCAGGCTCCTGTACCTTCTACCTGAAGGTAGCAGGGAGATGAGTGTGTGGCCAGGATGGTGTGGGTCTTTGATGATACTGCCAGCCTTTTTGAGGCAGCGACTGCGATAAATCCCCTCAATGGAAGGGGATTTATCGAGACCCTTCCTTCGTCTGAGAGTCAGGGGAAAGGGAAATGAGAAATATAGATGGTGATGTAGGGAGATATAGAATAAATTAATGAAATATATGCAATAAAGTAATGATGATCAAGGAAAGGCGGAGAGAACAATGGTCCATTGTTGGCTGTGGGCTAGGTGACAATGAGCCATACAGACAGTGACGACAATGAAACTAGTACGATGAATAGGGTGAGGGAGGGACAGAGAGGGAGGGGATGCAAGGCTTACTGTTTAGTTTAGTTTAGTTTAGTTTAGGGATACAGGGCAGGAACAGGCCCTTCGGCCCACCGAGTCCGCAGCGACCCCGCACACTAGCACAATCCTACACACACTTGGGTCAATTTTACATTTATACCAATCCAATTAACCTACAAACCTGTACGCCTTCGGAGTGTGGGAGGAAACCAAAGATCTCGGAGTAAACCCAAGCAGATCACGGCGAGAACGTACATACTGCACCCGCAGTCAGGATAGAACCCTGGTCTCTGGCGCTGTAAGTGCTGTAAGGCAGCAACTCTACCGCTGCGCCACTGTGCCGCCCCACAGCGGCCTTGAAGTTAGAGGAATCAAGATTCATACCAGCATCTGCAGTTCCTTCCTACACATCAGAGCGCTGAGACTGATCTAGACTGTGAACCTCAGGGGAACGCAGAAAGAGCAAACTAAAGGTGGGCTAACAGTCAATCAAAACACGAACACATACAGAGCTCACAGGGAGATAGATGGCAGAGCAGATACTGAAGGCTGAGTAATTATGATGAAACGAAAATAGCCTTTCATATGTGGAATGAATGGAAGGGTTTCTGTGCGTTAATAGAGCTGCAGAAGTTATGGAGGAGAGTGACAGTGATCAGAATACAAACATTCAGAAATGTAAGAAAGCTCCCCGGCTGATGGAATTAAGGTCAGATACCTACACAGTGCCAGTTAATTTATTAGCAGCTCAGTGGCAATCAACGTCTCATTTAATGAAGCTGTTGAAATACCTTTAATCCAAAACCACGGAATATTTAAAGGCTGTATATACTCCACTTGCCGTCAAAAGCGTGGAGAAATGATTGGTGGTTTAATTGTCAAGCTGAAGAATTTACTGCACCAATATAACGTTAGGACGTTTTGATACAGTGCAGTGTGATTTGTTTTTGTCTGTAGATTTGCAGATGAAACCTCTTTAACATAATTTTGGAGGGAAAAAAAAACATGCACGATTGCTTCAACCGTGGAAATAACTTTGGAAAATGCAGGGAAATGTAATTTGATGCGGGAGGCAGCCGAGCTGTGGGTGTATGAGTGGGTGCTGTGTGTGAAACAATGAGTGGAGTAATGGTGGGTAGGCACAAAATGCTGGAGCAACTCAGCGGGACAGGCAGCATCTCTGGGGAGAAGGAATGGGTGACCCGAAACGTCACCCATTCCTTCTCTCCAGAGATGCGGCCTGTCCCGCTGACTTACTCCAACATTTTGTGCCTACCTTTGATTTAATGGATGGGATTTATATAGCGCCTTTCTAATACTCAAGGCGCTTTACATCGCATTATTCATTCACTCCTCAGTCACACTCGGTGGTGGTAAGCTACTTCTGTAGCCACAGCTGTCCTGGGGCAGACTGACGGAAGCGTGGCTGCCATTCTGCGCCTACGGCCCCTCCGACCACCACCAACCACTCACACACATTCACACACATTCACACACAGGCAAAGGTGGGTGAAGTGTCTTGCCCAAGGACACAACGACAGTATGCACTCCAAGCGGGATTCGAACCGGCTACCTTCCAGCCGCCAGCCGAACACTTAGCCCATTGTGCCATCTGTCGTCCCATTGTGATTTAAACCAGCATCACAGTGTAGTAATGGTGATGGCTTCTTCACCAGGTCCATGTTAACGTGAACACTGAGGGCAGCCCCGGTGGGTAACCTCACGTCTGAAAACGGATTTAATATTGGCACGACAAGGGCGGCACAGCGATAGAGTTGTTACTTTGCAGCGTCAGAGACCCGGGTTCCATCCTGACCATGGGTGCTGGCTGTACGGTGTATGTACGTTCTACCATTGGTGTGGGCTTTTCCCAGGTGCACCGGTTTCCTCCCACGCTCAGGTTTGTAGATTAATTTGCTTCGGTAAAATTGTAAAATGTCCCTAGTTGTGCGTAGGATAGTGTTAGTGTGCGGGGATCACTAGTCGGTGTACAATCGGTGGGCCGTTGGGCTTGTTTCCATATTGTATCTCCAAACTAAACTAAACTAGAACATGTATTCCATTCAATCATGTCCATTTAGAGTTGCTGGATAATTTGACTGTAAACCCACCAGACACAATCAACCCAACTTGTCCATGCCGACCAAGCTTCCCCAACAATACTAGTCCCATTTGCACGCCTTGGGCCATTACTCCTCCAAACCTTTTCCATGCATGTATCTGTCCAAATGTCGTTTAAATGTTCCTCAACTATCTCCTCTGGCAGCTATTCCTTTGTGCCCACCACTTTCTGAGTGAAAAAGTTGCCCCTTAGGTTCGTACTAAATCTTGTCCTTCTCACCTTTAACCTATTACCGCTGGTTTATATTCCTTTACCATGGGGACTAGGGGAGAATGCGTGTTCGGCACGGACTAGAAGGGTCGAGATGGCCTGTTTCCGTGCTGTAATTGTTATATGGTTATATGGTTATGGGTAAAAGACTCTGTGCATATATGGGAAGATAGATGCAAAATGCTGGACTAACTCCGTGGGTCAGGCAGCATCTCTAGAGAAGTGGAATAGGTGACGTTTCAGGTCGAATCAGAGATGCTGCCTGACCCGCAGAGTTACTCAAGCATTTTGTGTCTATCTTTGGTGTAAACCATAGAATCGTTCTGTTTTGGGGCACGCACCAATAACATTCAATTGACGCTGGGGATACTTGCTGAACATCACAATGCAGGGAATCTATGATTAATTTTTGTTTTATCCAGATACAATTTTCCTTTGCAGCACTAACATCACCCTAGCATTGACCAACGAGTGTTTGCAAGATCTCCAAGATAAATTAGAGCACAAGACCAAATGGTCCAAATGGCACCAATTCTGCAGTGAACCAAACAAACCATACAACATACTGCACTGATGGAGGATTTAGTGTATCAGATCACGTCAAGAGATATAATTCACGAAGGCCGCGCTGGCTGTTATTATGAATTTTGAATCTGATCATTGCTTGTGCTTTTCCATAGGGCCGTCTAATTTGAGAATGCTGTCTTACACATCAAGTGAAATATGTGCACCTGCATCAATCAGATCACAGCAGCTGTGTCGTCTGCTGAAAGGCAAAGAGCAAAATAAAAATCGGGATTGAGGAAAGACTATCGAACACAAACAACATTCTTCACCTACATTTCTTCCCGTTTTGATTAGTGAGAAAAATCAGATGGATTGGTCATAGAGTTAAGCAGCATGGAATTCTCTGCCACAGAAGGCAGTGGAGGCCAATTCACTGGCAGTGGAGTCCAATTCACTTGGCAGTATTTACATAGAAACATAGAAACATAGACAATAGGTGCAGGAGTAGGCCGTTCGGCCCTTCGAGCCAGCACCACCATTCAATGTGATCATGGCTGATCATCCCCAATCAGTACCCCGTTCCTGCCTTCTCCCCATACCCCCTGACTCCGCTATATTTAAGAGCCCTACCTAGCTCTCTCTTGAAAGTATCCAGTGAAATGGCCTCCACCGCCCTCTGAGGCAGAGAATTCCTCTGTGAGAAAAAATGTTTCCTCATCTCCGTTCTAAATGGCTTACCCCTTATTCTGAAACTGTGGCCCCTGGTTCTGGACTCCCCCAACATCGGGAACATGTTTCCTGCCTCTAGCGTGTCCATACCCTTAAAAATCTTATGTTTCAATAAGATGCCCTCTCATCCTTCGAAACTCCAGAGTGTACAAGCCCAGCCGCTCCATTCTCTCAGCATATGACAGTCCCGCCATCCCGGGAACTAAGAGGGAGTTAGATATAGCTCTTAGGGTTCAATGGATATGGGTGGAAAGCAGGAACGGGGTGCGGATTCTGGATGATCAGCCATGATCATATTGAATGGCAATGCTGACTTAATGGGCCAAATGGCCTACTCCTGCACCTATTTTCTATGTTTCCATGTTTCCATGAAACAGGTCCTTCGGCTCAACTTGCCCACACCGGCCAAAATGTCCCAGCTACACTAGTCCCACCTGCCTGCGATTGGCCCATATCCCTCTAAACCTGTCCTATCCATGTGTCTGAAGAAGGGTCTCAACCCGAAACATCACCCATTCCTTCTGTCCAGAGATGTTGCCTGTCCTGCTGAGTTACTCCAGCATTTTGTGTCTATCTTTGGTTTAAACCAGCATGTGCAGTTCCTTCCAACGCACTATTCATGTACCTGTCTAACTGTTTCTTAAACATTGCGTTAGTCCCAGCCTCAACTACCTCCTCTGGCAGCTCATTCCATACACCCACTTTTTCTGTGTGAAAACGTTACCCCTCAGATTCCTATTAAATCTTTTCCCCTTCATCTTAAACCTATGTCCTCTGGTCCTCGATTCCCCTATGGGCAAAATAATCTGTGCATCTACCTGATAATAATAATAATGGATGGGATTTATATAGCGCCTTTCTAGAATACTCAAGGCGCTTTACATCGCATTATTCATTCACTCCTCAGTCACACTCGGTGGTGGTGAGCTACTTCTGTAGCCACAGCTGCCCTGGGGCAGACTGACGGAAGCGTGGCTGCTAATCTGCGCCTACGGCCCCTCCGACCACCACCAATCACTCACACACATTCACACACAGGCAAAGGTGGGTGAAGTGTCTTGCCCAAGGGCACAGCGACAGTATGCACTCCAAGCGGGATTCGAACCGGCTACCTTCCGGTCGCCAGCCGAACACTTAGCCCATTGTGCCATCTGTCGTCCCACCTGATCTATGCCTCTTGTGATTTTATACACCTCGATAAGATCACCCCTCATTCTCCTGCCCTCCAAGGAATACAGTCCCAGCCTACTACCAATAACTCAGACCCTCCTGGCAATATCTTTGTAAATCTTCTCTGTAGTTTAATTCTTGTTTATTGTCACGTGTGCCAAGGCACAATGAAAACGTTTGTTGCGTGCTAGCTAGTCAGCAGAAAGACAATACATGATTACAATCGATCAATTTATCGTGTATAGATGATACATGATAAAGGAATAACATTTAGTGCAAGGTAAAGCCAGCAAAGTCTGATCAAGGATAGTACGACAGTCACCAAAGATTTTGATACTAGTTCAGCACTGTTCTCTGGTTGTGGTAGATTGATTCAGTTACCTGATAACGGCTGGAAAGAATCTGTCCCTGAATCTGGAGCTGTGCGTTTTCACACTTCAACACCTTTTGCTCGATGGGAGAGGTGAGAAGAGGGAGTGACCCTTTCCAGCTTGGAGTTTTGAGAAATTACTTCTCTCTTCTTTAAAGAGGTTCACAAGATTGATCCCTGGGATGGCGGGACTGTCATATGAGGGATAATTGAAAAGACTAGGATTGTATTCACTAGAATTTAGGATGAGGGGGATCTCATAGAAACATATAAAATTATAAAAGGACTGGACAGGCTAGATGCAGGAAAAATGTTCCCAAATGTCGGGCGAGTCCAGAACCAGGGGCCACAGTCTTAGAATAAAGGGGAGGCCATTTAAGACCGAGGTGAGAAAAACCTTTTCACCCAGAGAGTTGTGAATTTGTGGAATTCCCTGCCACCGAGGGCGGTGGAGGCCAAATCACTGGATGGATTTAAGAGAGTTAGATAGAGCTCTAGGGGCTAGTGGTATCAAGGGATATGGGGAGAAGGCAGGCACGGGTTATTGATTGGGGACGATCAGCTATGATCACAATGAATGGCGGTGCTGGCTTGAAGGGCCGAATGGCCTCCTCCTGCACCTATTTTCTATGTTTCTATGTAAATACTGCCTTCAGCCCCCATTTTCTCCATTTAAATCATGTTTGATCTGCAGCAATAAAACTGTTGCATACTCTGCTGGTGAAGCCATGGCTAGAACAGAATCTTCCGAAGGAATTTTACATAAAAACATAATGCTGTTGGGAATACTGGGAATTACCGAGGCAATAGTTTAATATTCAGCAAATGGCTCCCAGATGGCTAATTCGTGCAGGCGTTAGGCTTTGTTTTTGCAGGAGCGAAGCTGTGTCCTGTGTGTTCATTTGCTCGGGTTATCGCTCATCTCCCGGATTGTGCTTAAAATTCCAGATGGACTTAAATAAACAAGTTTGCTTTATGAAGGAGATAGCTCACTAGCTGCTTTGTACACGGTCCCAATCACGATGCTGCATACATTATCCAAGCGCAGAACGAGATAAACACCATAAATATTGCAAGTACATCACGGCAACTATTGCAATGGAGTTAAAGGCATTGTTCATTAAAAGCAGGCAGCAAATGGACATTATAATGAATGCCCAGTACAGCGTGAAATATTCACGCAAGTTAAATACTGTTGCCAGTGGGTCTCTAACCCATAACTCCTAATGGTCTAGACAACATTGGTGCCACGCAAGGATGCGTCCTCAGCCCCCTACTATATTCATAGAGTCATAGAGCATGGAAACAGGCCCTTCGGCCCATTTCGCCCATGCTGATCAACATGACCCATCTATACTAGTCCCACCTGGCTGTGTTTGGCCCATATCCCTCTAAACATGGATTTTACATGGATAGGACAAATTTGGAAGGATATGGGCCAAATGCAGGCAGGTGGGACTCGTGTAGCTGGAACATGTTGGCCAGTGTTGGTAAGGTGGGCCGAAGGGCCTGTTTCCATGTTGGATCACTCTATGACTCTTTGGTTGGTGGTCAAGAACTCAAGGGCATACGTTTATGATGAGAGGGGAAAGATTTAATAGAAACCTGCAGTGCAACCTTACCACACATTGATGGTGGGTGGATGGAATGAGCTGCCAAAGGAAGTAGTCAATGCAGGTATAATCGCATTATTTCAAAGATATTTAGTTCCTTGGATAGGAAAGGCTTTGAGGGATATGGGTCAAATGGAAACTTACAGGAGCAGTGTAGATGCTGCATCTTGGTTTGCTTGGAAACTCTGGCCAAAGGGCCTGTTTCCATGCTGAATAACTAGCCCAAAGATTGTGACCAAGAGGTGGTGTCAGGTCTAATTGGGGAAGGATGGAGATTAACAGGACATAATGGGGAAAAGAAGTCCTGGTGGTTGGAGATGGAGGTCTGAATGGGGCCTGGGTGTTCAGAGAGAGAATGGCTGCTGGGAGTGACCGACTGAGGCACAGTGTCAGGTGGGGAGATGGGCAAGTTGAGAGGGATGTAGCGGGTAGTACAGTTGTGGAGAGGTGAGAGGTCAAAGAACTGGGAGGACAAAGTCTGGCAAATGATGGGTGGATGAAGGTTGAAAGGTGCTTTGATATGCAGATGGGTGGACAAAAGCTGGGGATGAAAAGGAGACAAGGGGGATCAGATAAGGAGAGGAAATGTAAGGCCAGAGATGTAATCCAGCAGTGGTTGAATTAGAGAACCTACCTGAGTTTGGTTTCCAGCTCCAGACCAATAACTTGTAGCCCAATCATTTAAAATCTGACTATCCAAGGAATGCCCATTGGCTAGAACTCTTCAAAACGCAATTGCATCATTTGCTTTGAAATTAATTTAAAGGATCTTTGACCTGAACCATAACCTCTGGTGCTCTTTCCAACACTTCCTGCTTTAATTTCAGATTTCCAGCACTGAGCTGAGATCACATGATCCTGTGCGCATCTGACACATGTAGCCAGATTCTAAATGCAAGTAGATTGACACAAAATGCTGGAGTAACTCAGCGGGACAGGCAGCATCTCTGGAGAGAAGGAATGGGCAACGTTTCGGGTCGAGACCCTTCTTCTGACTCGACCCGAAACGTCACCCATTCCTTCTCTCCAGAGAAGCTGCCTGTCCCGCTGAGTTACTCCAGCATTTTGTGTTTATCTTCGGTGCAAACCAGCATCTGCAGTTAGTTCCTGCACATTTCCAAACACAAGCGACGTTCTGAATAACTTAATAAAACAGTTCAACATTAATAATAAAAACAGCTATATCACAGTTTCAGAAATAAAGTGTTTATTTCCAAATCTAACAATGGGATGTAAAGGGGAAAAAAGTCAATTTGTTACATGATAAAGTAGACCAACAGTAATAATTAAAATTGTGTTGCGGCACCCCACTAGTCACTGCCTTCAATTCTTAAAAGGACCCGTTAATTCCTACTCTTTGCTTTCTCGTCTGCCAACCAGTTCTCTATCCATGTCAATACCCTACCCCCAATACCAGGTGTTCTAACTTTGCACACTAATCTCTTGTGAGGGACCTTCTCAAAGGCTTTTTGAAAGTCCAGATCCACCACATCCACTGGCTCGCCCTTATCCCTTCTACTTGTTACATCCTCAAAAAATTCCAGAAGATTAGTCAAGCATGATTTCCCCTTCATAAATCCATGCTGACTTTGACTGATCCTGTCACTGCTTTCCAAATGTGCCGCTATAAACATCTTTCATAATCGACCAAAGCATCTTCCCCACTACCGATATAAGGCTAACTGGTCTATAATACTTGTTTTCTCTCTCCTCCGTTATTAAAAAGTGGAGTTACATTGGCTACCCTTCAGTCCACAGGAACTGATCCAGAGTCTAGAGAACATTGGAAAATGATCACCAATGCATCCACTATTTCTAGAGCCACCTCCTTGAATACTCTGGAATGCAGACCATCAGGCCCTGGGGATGTATCTGCCTTCAGTCCCAACAGTTTACCTAACACCATCTCCTGACTATTGTGGATCTCCTTCAGTTCCTCCCACCCACTAGATCCTCGGCCCCCCAGTATTTCTGGGAGATTGTTTGTGTCTTCCTTAGTGAAGACAGAACCAAAATACTTGTTTAATTGTTCTGCCATTTCCTTGTTTCCCATTATAAATTCACCTGTCTCTGATTGTAAGGGGCCTACATTTATCTTCACTAATGTTTTCCGATTCACATATCTAAAGAAGCTTTTACAGTTAAGGGCCTGTCCCGCTTACGTGTCCTTGGCACTGAAATTACGCGACCTCGTGGTCGCTTTGAGGCGCACGGGCATCATATAGCGGCACGGGGCCGGTCCCACTGAGAAACACGGAGGGGTATGTAGTTGTGCGGGGCTCCGAAAATTTTCTAGTGAACGAAATCTTTGTGCGCCAACAGCCTGTCACGGAACTGACGGCCAAAGCGGGACAGGCCCAAGACCCTGGCGCGACGCAACGTCTCACTTCTAACAGCAGCAGAAGCAGGCAAAAGATCGCCGAGCTCGGCCTGGCACTCATGGCCGTTGCGGTCCGGATCCGCCCCCCACTCCTACTCCCAGAGCGGGGCCAAGAAAATTGAAGATAGACACAAAATGCAGGAGTAACTCAGCGGGATCGGCAGCATCTCTGGAGTGAAGCAATGGGTGACGTTTCAGGTCAAGACCCTTCTTTCAGACTGAAGAAGGGTCTCGACACGAAACATCCCGCTGAGTTACTCCGGCATTTTGCGTCTTTCTTCAAATGACGTCACGCGCTCCAGACGGCTGTGCGGTCGAATGAAGTCGCGCGCGACCTTCGCGGGACCCTCGCGGCTCAACGCGACCACGAGGTCGCGTAATTTGCGTGCCAAGGACACGTAAGTGGGACAGACTCTTCAGTTTTATATTCCCCGCAAGCTTTCTTTCATGCTCTTTCCCCCTCTCTTAATTAACCCATTTGCCCTCCTCTGTTGAGTTCTAAATTTCTCTCAGTCCTCCAGTTTGCTGCTTCTTCTGGCCAATTTATATGCCTCTTCCTTGGATTTAACACTATCCTTGATTTCCCTCATTAGCCACGGTTGAGCTGCCTTCCTCGTTTTATTTGTTTGCCAGACAGGGATGAACAATTTTTGGCAACCATCCATGCGATCTTTAAATCGTTGCCATTGCATCTCCATTGTCAACCCTTTAAGTATAATTTGCCCGTCTATCCTAGCCAATTCGCGTCTCATACCTTCAAAGTCTCCTTTATTTTAAGTTCAGGGCCCTAGTCTCTGAATTAACCATGTCACTCTCCATCCTAATTCAGAATTCCACCATATAATGGTCACTGTTGCCCAAGGGGCTTTGCACCATAAGATCGGTAACTAATCTTTCCTCATGCCCAGTCTAGGATGGCCTGCCCTCTAGTCGGTTCTTCTACTTATTGGTTTAAAAAACCATCCCGTTTACATTCCAGGAAATCCTCCTCCTCAGCGCTTGCAACCAACTTGGTTGGCTCCATCTACATGTAGATTAAAGTCACCTATGATAACTGCTGTACCTTTGCTACACGCATCCTTAATTTCCTGCTTGATGCTTTCCCCAACCTCCCTACTGCTGTTTGGTGGTTTGTATACAACTCCAACAAAAGTTTTCTGCCCATGGCTATTTTGTAGTTCTACTCCTACTGATCCTACAGCATCCAAGCTAATGTCTCTCCTTGATATTGCATTAATCTCCTCTTTAACCAGCTGTTTAGTTCTAGTATAGAAGTTGGGAGGTCGTCTACAGGTATAGAAGACATTGGTGAGGCCACATTTAGAATATTGTGTTCAGTTTTGGTCACCATATTATAGGAAAAGTGTTGTCAAGCTTGAAAAGGTTCAGAGAAGATTTACCAGGATGTTGCCAGGATTCAAGGGACTGATCTACAGGGACAGGTTGAGCAGGCTAGGGCTTTATACCTTGGAGCGTAGAAGGATGAGTGGTGATGGTGAGAGGAATAGACTAGTCTTTGCCCAGATTAGGGGAATGAGGAACCAGAAGACATAGGTTTAAGGTTTAAGGTGAGGGGAGAAAGATTTAACGGAAACCTGAAGTGTAACTTTTTTTTACAAAAAGGGGGGTGTGTGTATGGAACAAGCTGCCGGAGGAGATAGTCGAGGAAGGTACTATCGCAATGATTAAGAAACATTTAGACAGTTACATGGATAGGAAAGATTTAGATTGATATAGGCCAAAAGCTGGCATGTGGGACAAGTGTAGATGGGGCATGTTACAGAGTTATAAAGTCATAGAGATACAGTATGGAAACAGGCCCTTCAGCCCAACTTGCCCACACCAGCCAACATCACCCAGCTACACTAATCCCACCTGCCCGCGTTTGACCCATATCCCTCCTATCAGATTCAGATTCAACTTTAATTGTCATTGTCAGTGTACAATACAGAGACAACGAAATGCAGTTAGCATCTCCCTGGAAGAGCGACATAGAATATTAGCAATAAATACATCTATTTACATGCATACAGTCATAGTGTTTTCCTGTGGGAGGAGTGTTTTCCTGGTGGGAGGGGGTGGTGATTGGCAATCACCGAGGTACATTGTTGAGTAGTGTGACAGCCGCAGGGAAGAAGCTGTTCCTGGACCTGCTGGTCCGGCAACGGAGAGACCTGTAGCGCCTCCCGGATGGTAGGAAGGTAAACAGTCCATGGTTGGAGTGAGAGCAGTCCTTGGCGATGCTGAGCGCCCTTCGCAGACAACGCTTGCTTTGGACAGACTCAATGGAGGGGAGCGAGGAACCGGTGATGCGTTGGGCAGTTTTCACCACCCTCTGCAGTGCTCTCCGGTCGGAGGCAGAGCAGTTGCCATACCATACTGCGATAAAGTTGGTAAGAATGCTCTCGATGGTGCAGCGGTAGAAGTTCACCAGAATCTGGGGAGACATGTCCTATCCTGCCTAAATGTTTCTTAAACATTGGGATAGACCCAGCCTCAACTACCTCCTCTGGCAGTTTGTTCCATACACCCACCACCCCTTGTGTGAAAAGGTTACCTCTTAGATTCCTATTAAATATTTTTCCCTTCACCTTAAACCTATGTCCTCTTGACTTCGATTCACCTACTCTGGGCAAGAGAATCTGTGCATCTACCCGATCTATTCCTCTCATGATTTTATACACCAATCTATTCCTCTCATGATTTTAATTGGTCGGTGTGGGCAAGTTGGGCCTAAGGGCCTGTTTCCACGCTGTAAAACTCTATGACTCGACAACAAAGAAGCCAGCCTGTAAATGTTGATGAAGGTATCACCTAGATGTAAGGCAGTGACTCAAATCAAAACCAATATAAAGAGAAAAAATATTAGGTTGGCGGCAATATGTTTTCTGTACTAATCTAAAGTGTGAATTAAATAAATTGTTTGCACTGTGTAAGCACAAAAACAAAACTCTTTGAGATACTGCAGAATTAATCCAATCCATGTAGTTTATGTTAATGTAGATCATTATGAGAAAGCACTAAATTTAATCTTAAAAAATTAAAATTTTAAATATATGCAAATTTAATGTGTCTTTCAATCAGTGATGTGTAAAGCGGTTAGCTAGTTATAAAATTGAAATTGCTGATTGGAATATTAAACCTTGCAAATGGCTTCAGAGCTGCTTCTTTTAGTTGCAATATCAGCAAATTTGTCGGAATAGTAAGATTTGTTGCAATTACGCTAAATACATAAGTGTCATAACACTGCACAATATTCATGTATAACATGCTTATTAATCTACCTCATTCAGTGGCCAAACATTCAAAAGGAAGGAGGATCAAGCATTTCTCCAGCGGTTTCCATGTTCACAGGTGATAGGATCGGAATTAGGCCATTCGGCCCATCAAGTCTAAGCCGCCATCCAATCATGGCTGACCTATCTCTCCCTCTCAACCCCAATTCTCCTGCCTTCTCCCCATAACCCCTGACACGTACTAATTAAGAATCTCTCTATCTCTGCCTTAAAAATGTCAATTGACAGCCACCACAGCCCCCTGTGGCGAAAGATTCCACAGATTCACCACCCTCGGACTAAATTCACCACCCTCCCCCTCATCTCCTTCCTAAAGGAACACCCTTTAAATCTGAGTCTATGGTCTCTGCTCCTAGATTCTCCTACTAGTGGAAACATTCTCTCCGCATCCACTCTATCCAGTTTGCATTTCTTTGTTCATGTATATTGAAGCTGATGGTGGGTGCCCCTGTATTTTCCCTGCTCCTCTCCTAAAGGGTGGCACGGTGGTGCAGCGGTAGAGCAGCTGCCTCACTGCACCAGACACCCAGAGAATGCTGGTGGGCTGAAGGGCCTGTTTCCGTGCTATATCTCTAAACTAAACTAAGACCCAGGTTCCATCCTGACTACGGGTGCTGACTGTGCAGCGTTTGTACGTTCTCCCCATGCCCGCTTAGGTTTTCCCCAGGTGCTCCAGTTTCCTCTCATCCTCCAAAGACATGCAGGCTTGTAGGTTAATTTGGTTTGGTTAAAAATTGTAAGTTGTCCCTAGTGTGTGGGATAGTGTTAGTGTACGGCGGTGGTTCGAGGTCAGCGAGGACTCGGTGCGCTGTTTCTCTAAAGTCCAAAGTAAAATGGAGTAGGTTTGCTTGGTTATTTGCTAGTGATGAACAGATTTAGGAAGGATTATTCCGTTGTGTAGTTTGAATACTCAGATGAGTCAAATCCTGCTCTTGCCAAGGTACATACTTAATGTAATGGATCACTGGTTTGAGAACATGTATTGGAGCTTTGGCTCACACTTTCCTCTCTAATCTCGCAATATTAAAATCTACTGCAGTGTCCCAATTTTCCAGAAAGGAAGGATGGCTACATTAATTCATGCCCATTTTGACAGTGAAACCTGGGAATGTACAGCATTTCATATTCTTTTGAAAGAATATTCTTATATAATTTTGAGCTTTTTTCTGTTTTGTAAGATGTAGGT
This sequence comes from Amblyraja radiata, assembly GCF_010909765.2. Taxonomy (NCBI): domain Eukaryota; kingdom Metazoa; phylum Chordata; class Chondrichthyes; order Rajiformes; family Rajidae; genus Amblyraja; species Amblyraja radiata. Next base: position 108,088,375 of record NC_045959.1, on the reverse strand, counting down.
GAGGTTGCATTTGGAGTATTGTTTAGTTTAGTTTAGTTTAGTTCGGCACCCTTCGGCCCACCGAGTCCTCGCCACCCTGCGATCCCCACACACGAACACTACCCTACACACACAAAGGACAATTTACAGTTCAGGTTCAAGTGAGTTTATTGTCATGTGTCCCTGATAGGACAATGGAATTCTTGCTTTGCTTCAGCACAACAGAACATAGTAGGCATTGACTACAAAACAGATCAGTGTGTCCATATACCATTATACCAAGCCAATTAACCTCCAAACCTGTACGTCTTTGGAGTGTGGAAGGAAACGGGAGATCCCGGAGAAAATCCATGCAGGTCATGGGGAGAACGTACAGACTCCGTCTAGAAAGCACCCGTAGTCAGGATCGAACCCGGGTCTCTGGTGCTGTAGGGCAGCAATTCTGCCATTGCAACACCATGCCACCCTGTCCATTGGTCACCCCATTACAGGTGCTGTTCCTCCAATTTGAACGTGGCCTCACTCTGATAGTGGAGGAAACCCAGGACAGAAAGTTCTGTTTGGGAATGGGAGGGGCAGTTGAAGGAGGACTGCCAGTTTGTTTTTCTGCGCAGGGATGCACATCGGACACCTCTACAGCGGCCGTACGAAGGTCCCTTCTGGGTCTTGGAACATGGCTCGTCGACTTTCGTCCTGGACATGGGGGGTCGGCGTGAGACTGTTTCAGTTGCGCGGTTGAAGCCAGCACATATCGATATCGATCGGCCGGCGCTGGTAGCGCTGCCCTGAAAGCGAGAGCGGCCTCTGTCTAGGGTACCTCCTCCTCTGGCTACTTCGTCCCCCGCACTTGTTGACCAGGCGCCTGTTCCGGGGCCGAGCGTTGTGTGCACCCGGGCTGGCCGACGTATACGCCCTCCTGTCCGTTTCGTACCTCGGGTACTTGGGGGGGGTCCTGTGGTGGTCCCTGGGGGGTAGGCCACTCCTTGGATCATCCCCCTCGCCGATTGAGGGACAGGGGCGTTGGTCTGCCACGGGGTTTCCTGACGACTCCCTAGGGGTAGAGATAAGGGTGTCGTGGTGTGTGTACTCGGACTGCTGGAATTAAAAAGGTGCAGCGGCGGAGTTGCTACCTTAAAGCGCCAGGGACCCGGGTTCGATCCTGACCACAGGTGCTGTCTGTACGTTCTCCCTGTGACTGTGTGGGTTTTCATGGGTGCTCCGGTTTCTTCACACACTCCAAAGATGTGCATGTTTGTAGGTTAATTTGCTTCAGTAAAATTGTAAATTGTCCCTGATGTGTGTGGATAGTGTTGTTGTGCGGGGATCGCTGGTCATCGCAGACTCGGTGGGACAAAGGGCCTGTTTCCGCACTGCGTCTCTAACCTAAATTAAACTAAAACCGGGAGATCGTATAGGCCAAGGCATACTGAGCGTACATGTTCAGCAAACCGACCCCGTAAAACGACCTGTATAACCCAGTGAAATCATATTATAGACCTGACCAAGGCAGTGCACAAGTGTCACCCGTCTAGGCACTGCCAAAGAAATAAAAGTTCACTGAACAGTCCTATTTCTGCCCTCTCCCCCCACTCCCCACCCCCCACTCCCCCCCCCCCCCGCCCCCCCCCCCCCCCCCCCCACTCCCCTGGCAAGGCCTCCCTTCAAACTATTTTAAGTTGCAAAATCTGTAGAGTGTGCTGTGACACCACAAGAAAGAAGTGTTAGTGACAGAGAATTTGAAATCCGGACAATCCTTTGCTACCTGAGATTAGAGTGAGAATTTAATTCAAAAATTAAATTAAAATTCACCCCAAAATAGAGCATTCCAAATTAGGTTATGATTGAATTAATTCCATATCGGTACCACACCACTCAAACAGCCAAATAGACATTACTTAAGAATTTAGACTTTATAGATACAACGTGGAAGCGCCTTTTGTATGTGGGCGGAAACCGGTGCACCTGGAGTAAACCCACACGGTCACAGGGAGAACGTACAAACTCTGCTCAGGCAGTACCCGTAGTCAGGATCGAACCCGGGTAGCTGACGCTGTAAGACAGCAACTCTACCACTACGCCACTATGTCATCCCGTATATAATCTTGTATACTTGTTTTCTTGCCTGGTGCTTCGACACTCTTGTACTTCAGTGGTTGATAAAAGGCGACTGATTTATGGCAGAGTTGCTGCAGATTGAGAACAGCTTTGCTATCTCTTCATCAAGCAGTTCTGACAAGGTGGAAGCAACTCCTTGGCAGGGGTCTTGCAGGCATGGAGATGAATACTGTTTTACTGAGCAAAATACCAGACGGGACGCCAAGGATTCAGTGGGATGTCTCAGCGAAGCGATAATCTGTTGGTAGAAGGTCCAGTTTTGTTTTGTTTATTGTCACGCGTACTGAGGTGCTGTGAAAAACTTTTGTTGCATGCCAACGGAAATACTGCACACGATTACAATCGAGCCGTCCACGGTGTACAGATACGTGATAATGGGAACAATGTTCAGTGCAAGATAAACTCCAGTCAAATATAGTGCGAGGATCTCCAGTGAGGTAGGTAGCAGATCAGGGCCGCTCTCTAGTTGTTGATAAAATGATTCAATTACCTGATAACGGCTGGGAAAAAACTGTCCCTGAATCTGGAGGTGTGCATTTCACACTGCCATACATACCTCTTGCCTGTTGGGAGAGGGGAGATGAGGGATTGACCGGGGGTGAGACCAGCCCATGATTGTGCTGCTGGCCTTGCTGAGGCAGCGTGAAGTGTAGATGGAGTCAGTGGAAGGGAGGTTGGTTTGTGCGATGGTTTGTGCTGCGTTCCCCTCTCTCTGCAATTTCTTGGCTACTGGACAGTTTGGCGGAAGGCTCAAACAGCTTGCAAATCCAATTGCAAGTCATAATTCAGACCCAGGAAGACAGAGTTTCTGGGACTCGGGGACAGATTCAGGTACAGTTTCTCATCAGCTGTTGTCAGGCAACTGAACCATCCTACCGCGACCAGAGAGCAGCCCCTATCTACCTAATCGGGGACCCTCAGACTATCTTTGACCGGACTTTACTTGGCTTTACCTTGCACTAAACGTTATTCCCTTACACTGCGAATGGCTCGACTGTAATCACGTATTGTCTTTACGCTGACTGGTTAGCATGCAACAAAAGCTTTTCACTGTACCTTGGTACACGTGACAATAAACTAAACTGAACTGAAATTGTTACCTGTTTCTGCAGAAAGCAAATTGCAGAAAACTGTTGCTACAGAAAAGAAATTGCAATGTTAATCATCGATGCGTTCCATGAATTTCAACGCAGCAGAAGGTAGCTTCCAGGCTCTGTATGGAATTGGTGCCAGACTCTTCCCTCGGTATAGTTTAGTTCAGTTTAGTGATACAGCACGGAAACAAGCTTTTCAGCCCACCGAGCCCCGCACATTAAAACTATCCTACACACACTAGGGACAATTTACAATACTTTGCACAAACAGCAACCGTAGTCGGGATCGTACCCGGGTCTCTGGCGCTGCAAGGGCTGTAAGGCAGCAACTCTACAGCTGTGCCACCGTGCCGCCCCCATTAAAAGGCTCCCATTGCACTAAGCACTTCAGATCATCTCCTCATCAGCCTTCTTCTGCGACTGCCCTATCATTGTCTAGACTTTAGGCTTTATTTATTTATTTATTTATTTATTTATTCCGAACAAGTAAAGACATTAAAGACATTAATAGTAACAAAATCGAAATTATCAAACAATTGGACATTACAATCAATATTTACAAAGCAATGAAAAGAACAAAAGCAAAGTTCCAATGTGTCTGTACAAGCTCGAAAAGGAGTGAGAAGAAGAATAACTTATTAAATCTCACCCCTTTTCCCCAACACTTCTACCATGTTTAAAAATCAATGAATTACTAATAATAATACTACACTAGGCAATTTCCCATAATACCTACAGACATATATATACATACAACTATTATGCACATACAAACTTCATATCTGAAGTACCCAAACATAAGTAAACAATAGTAAAGCAATAGATAAACATTAACCCCCACTTGTCAACCATCCCCTCCATCCCTGTACCCCTTGAAAATTATTTTTTTATATATCATTTTAAAATGATTCATGTTTGTGCATTGCTTTAATTCCCCGTTCAATTTATTCCACACTCCTACTCCACAAACCGAAATACAAAAGGTTTTTCTAGTCGTACGGACTCTTTATTTCTTAAAGTTAAATATTCCTCTTAAATTGTAACCCCCCACACGCTCGTTAAATAATTTTTGAATGTTTCCAGGTACATTTTTATTTTTGGCCCTAAACATTATCTGAGCTGTTTTGAATGTAACCAAATCTTCTAATTTTAATAATTTTGACTCTAAAAATAATGGATTTGTATGACCCAGATACTTAGCATTATGGATAATACGAATTGCTCTTTTTTGCATCATGGTTAATGAGTGTATCGAATTTTTATAGTTATTGCCCCAGACTTCTGCACAATAATTTAAGTAGGCTTTAAAGATACAGTGCGGAAACAGGCCCTTTGACTCACCAAGTCCTTGCCGACCAGCAATCACCTCGTATACTAACACCATCCGACGCACTAGGGACAATTTTACCGGCCAATTAATGACTTTGCAGTCTGGGAGGAAACCGGAGCACCCGGAGGAAACCCACGCAGTCACAGGGAGAACGTACAAACTCTGTACAGACAGCACCCATAGTCAGGATCAAACCCGGGTCTCAGGCGCTCTAAGGCAGCAACTCTTCACGTTGCGCCACTGTGCCGCCCTAACTCGAATTCTCCCCAGCGGAACTCAGGAAATATAAGAAGAGGTAATATCGGCGAGGGTACAATTCTAAATGTTGTACAAGAGCAGACACAGGCTGGACCATGGTTCCAAAGTACCAGGACAGATATTTTTAAATGATGAGAAAAACATGAGATCCTAGGTTTTATAAATGGAAATATAAAACATACTCACCACCCGCTGTGTAAAAAACCTGCCCTGCACATTAACCTATGAACAAAACCTATGAACAAGTAGCCCTTGCTTTCCCTCTCTCTCCTTCCCCTTCCCCTTCCCCGTTCACCGACCAGTCTTACTGTCATTTTATGACTACATAATCTGACTACATTTTATCTCTGTTTGCTTTGTTGTTACCTTCCCCCAACTAACAATGATCTATTCTACATTTTCATTGACCTTCATTCCCTTTGTCCTATTTTCACACCTTACACTTCCTTATCTATTCACATCCTTATGTATGTACCGCCACTCCCCATGACAATAGTCTGAAGAAGGGTCTCAACCCAAAACGTCACCCATTCCTTCTCTCCAGAGATGCTGCCTGTCCCGCTGAGTTTCTCCAGCATGTTGTGTCTATCATCAACCTATGAACAAAGTTCTGTCCTTGGTTGCACGAAGTGTATTGCGCTACGTGCAGCACAGTGGCGCAAAAGTAGCGTTGCCGCCATACAGCACCAGAGACCCGGGTTCGATCTGTGCTGTCTGTACGGAGTTTGTACGTTCTCACCGTGACTACGTGGGTTTCCTTTGGGTGTTCCGGTTTCCTCCCACACTCCAAAGACGTACAGGTTTGTACGTTAATTGGCTTGATAAAATTGTAAATTGTCCCTAGTGTGTAGGATCGTGCTAGTGTACAGGGTGATGACTAGTTGGTGTAGATGCGGTGGGTCAAAGGGCCTGTTTCCGTGCTGTATCTCTAAACTACTAAAGTTTACTACAGTATTGGAGTTATTAATTAATTGAATTTTTGTTGATTATAGACAAGGCCTGTTACGTTGTCGTAAGTAAGAATTTTATTGTTCCTTTATTGATACATACGACAATTAAACACTTGATCCTTGACTATTGACTTGACTTCAATGGATGCAGAGACATAGATAGATAAGGCAGAAATAGATAGATTTTACTTCGGAGTCACGTGAGTGACTACGTGAAGAACCCGCTTCCAACGCATGCGTTCAATAATATAATTTGCCCGAAAGGTTACAGGGCTATGATTTCAACTTAATCAATTTATTTTTCGTAATATCACACAAGTTTTTGTATGGGTGTGTTCAAAAATTGCTAACGATACCATTCTCCCTATACTCAAGGCAGTTGTGAAGCATGGACTCGTTCCACGGCATGAGGTCACAGAGCTTTGAAATCTTCACGTAGTCACTCACGTGACTCCGAAGTAAAATAGTAAGATTAAACGAGAACTTACCAGTTTGAAGTTTGATCTGTATTTTATGAGGAGGAACGTTGAGGGAATACGTGCCCTCCGCTCCCACCCTCCTATGATCATATCAAAAACTGGCATCTCTTTGATAATCTTACTATGTTAGGTCATTATAGTTTCTGTGACCTCACACCGCTGCTTTGAAGAATGACACGCATGCGTTGGAAGCGGGTTCTTCACGCATTCCCTCAACGTTCCTCCTCATAAAATACAGATCAAACTTCAAACTGGTAAGTTCTCGTTTAATCTTACTATTCTTGATTAGTACGGGTGTCAGGAGTTACGGAGTGAAGGCAGGAGAATAGGGTTAGGAGGGAGAGATAGATCAGCCATGATTGAATGGTGGAGTAGACTTGATGGGCCGAATGGTCCAATTCAGCTCCTATCACTAATGCGAGGCGGCACAGTGCTCCCCAGGTGCTCCGGTTTCCTCCCACACTCCAAAGACGTACAGGTATGTAAGTTAATTGGCTTGGTATAAAATGTAAACTTGCCCCTAGTGCGCGTAAGGTAGTGTTAATGTGTGGGGGTCGCTGGTCGACATGGACTCTGTGGGCTGGAGGGTCTGTTTCCATGGGGTTTCTCTAAACTAAACCAAACTAAACTTATTTTGCTTTCAAGAGAGCATTCAAGAGAAAATTTGTTTTCAAGAGAGAGTTACATTTAGCTCTTAGGGCTAAAAATCATAGAAACATAGAAACATAGAAACATAGAAACATAGAAAATAGGTGCAGGAGTAGGCCATTCGGCCCTTCGAGCCTGCACCGCCATTCAATATGATCATGGCTGTTCATCCAACTCAGTACCCTGTACCTGCCTTCTCTCCATACCCCCTGATCCCTTTAGCCACAAGGGCCACATCTAACTCCCTCTTAAATATAGCCAATGAACTGGCCTCAACTACCTTCTGTGGCAGAGAATTCCACAGATTCACCACTCTCTGTGTGAAAAATGTTTTCCTCATCTCGGTCCTAAAAGATTTCCCCCTTATCCTTAAACTGTGACCCCTTTTTCTGGACTTCCCCAACATCGGGAACAATCTTCCTGCATCTAGCCTGTCCAACCCTTTAAGAATTTTGTAAGTTTCTATAAGAACCCCCCCTCAATCTTCTAAATTCTAGCGAGTACAAGCCGAGTCTATCCAGTCTTTCTTCATATGAAAGTCCTGACATCCCAGGAATCAGTCTGGTGAACCTTCTCTGTACTCCCTCTATGGTAAGAATGTCTTTCCTCAGATTAGGAGACCAAAACTGTACGCAATACTCCAGGTGTGGTCTCACCATGAGTGAGACCACACTGCAGTAGAACCTCCCTGCTCCTATACTCAAATCAAGAGATATGAGGAGAAAGCAGGAACAGGTTATTGATTTTGGATGATCAGCCACGATCATATTGAAAGGCGATCCTGGCTCGAAGGGCCGAATGGCCTACTCTCGCACCTGTTTTCTATGTTTCTATGAACTCTTGACACTGGGTGCTGCCAGCACAAGGTGATCCCAAATACCCGTTTGTTCTGAGAAACTGTGCAGGGAATGATGGCACGCAGGTCTCACGCCTCTGAAAGCTCATTCAAATGATTAGAATGATGTGAACCACATGGTTGTTAGCATGTCGCACTCCAGGAAAAAACCAATTGATTTTCAATTGTGCACCATTGAAAAAAAATAGTGTTGTGCAATTGAATTTTCAGATAATTATACCTTTTGTATTGCTGTTAACCACCCATTACATCAAATTGTAAAGAAAAACTGGCTGAGCATAAAGAATGAAATTGTACATGTGTAAAGTGCAGATGAATATATTACATCCATCTGACACATTAGTCAGGGTGTCAGGGGTTATGGGGAGAAGGCAGGAGAATGAGGTTGAGAGGGAGAGATAGATCAGCCATGATTGAATGGCGGAGTAGGCTTGATAATAATAATAATGATAATGGATGGGATTTATATAGCGCCTTTCTAATACTCAAGGCGCTTTACATCGCATTATTCATACATTCCTCAGTCACACTCGGTGGTGGTAAGCTACTTCTGTAGCCACAGCTGCCCTGGGGCAGACTGACGGAAGCGTGGCTGCCATTCTGCGCCTACGGCCCCTCCGACCACCACCAATCACTCACACACATTCACACACAGGCAAAGGTGGGTGAAGTGTCTTGCCCAAGGACACAACGACAGTATGCACTCCAAGCGGGATTCGAACCGGCCACCTTCCGGTCGCCAGCCGAACACTTAGCCCATTGTGCCATCTGTCGTCCCAATGGGCTGCATGGCCTAATTCTGTTCCTATAACTGATAACATGCACCCCGCTGTTAGTACTAAAACCATCTTTTTAAGCTACACTTTTGGTAAATACTAATACTCTTGCAATATCCATTCTCTTTCAAACCTTTGAAGGAAAATAAAGCATTTCTGTAGTTTAAAATAAACTTTTAAAAGTACCATTAGAATAACAATTTATTGTGATAATGTCTTTGCTGATGATGTTTTACCACCTGAATTTAAAAAATAAATTTGATGACCAACATGGTTCAGTTTAGTTTAGAGATACAGAGTGGAAACAGGCCCTTCGGCCCAACGAATCCGGACCGACCAGCGATCCCCACACACTTGTTCTATCCTGCAACCGGGGACAATTTACAGAAGCCAATTAACCTACAAACCTGCACATCTTTAGACGGTGGGAAGGGACCGGAGCACCCGCAGAAGACGCATGCGATCACGGGGGGAACATATAGACAGCACCTGTAGTCAGGATAGAATCTGGGTCTGTGGCGCTGTGAGGCAGCAACTCTACCGCTGGGTCACTGTGCCACCCCAGAGTTTCTATTGCAAAAAACATTTAAAAGTGTCATTAGAAATGCAATGTAAGATGATAATGTCTCTGATGAAGAGGTTTTGTTTAAGTGATACAGCACGGAAACAGGCCCTTTGATCCACCGAGTCCGCACCAACCAGCGATCCGTGCACATTAACACTATCCGACACATACTGGGGGACAATTTACACTTATACCAAGCCAATTAGCCTACTAACGTGCACGTCTTTGGAGTGTGGGAGGAAACCGTAGATCTCTGAGAAAATCCACACGGTCACGGGGAGAACGTGCAAACTCCGTACAAGCAGCACCCGTAGTCGGGATCGAACCTGGGTCTCTGGCGCTGCATGCGCTGCATGCGCTGCATGCGCTGTAAGGTAGCAACTTTACCGCTGCGCCACTGTGCCGCCCCAAAGGTTTTACAAGCTGAATTCAAAAAATTAATTTAGACAATCAGAATGATACAGTGTCTGTCCTATACCACACCCCCCGGTCGCCATGGTATTGGACTGAGAAATGTTACTCATGCCAATGCCTTGTTTCTGTGCATTCATTTGTTTTCCTTGTATATTTTGTGGGTGTGTTGTCTGAGTCTGTGTGCCTGTGGTGCTGCTGCAAGTGTATTAATGCACCTGTACCTCAGCAAACTTGTGCCTGTGACAATAAACTCAATTTGACTTGATAACTCTGGTAAGTCAGACATTTTACAGGTATAGGCCTTGTCAGTGATTGCCATTGGCCACTTACGTAAGAATTAGCAGCCTGTTCCTGTACAAATCCAACATTAAGAGATGGGGTCATAGAGTCATACAGCGTGGAAACAGGCCCTTCGACCCAACTTGCCCACACCGACCAACATGTCCCATCTACACTAGTCCCACCTGCCTGCGTTTGGCCCATATTCCTCTAAACCTATTCTATCCATGTACCTGCCTAAATGTTTCTTAATCATTGTGGTAATACTTGCCTCAACTACCTCCTGCAGCAGCTTGTACCATAACCCCCACCAACTGTAGGAGACCTTAAGCTTAAGTCAGTATATTATAGCCATGTCTAATATTTTTAGTTTTTATTTGTCTGTACTTTTGTAGGTGGGATTTGAGGGGTATGTCTACTTTGGAGGAGACTTGCGCAGACTCATAGATCATATGAGTTTTAGTTTGTCTCAAGGGATGTGAAGGCTAACAGTTTTTACCACAATCTCACAATCTCACGATCACACAAGGCACGAGACGCCACACTCTTATAAGAAGACACTCTTATATGATTTATATACCACGAATGGAGCGGCTATTGAGAATGGAAAGAGTTATTTCTTTGTTATGTATTACTTCAATAAAGACCAATTAATCAGGAAGAAAAGTCTGGAGGGTTCTTTTTTGCTAAGATAAGAGTGTGGTGAGTTGGTAAACTATAGCTCCATTACATTCCCGAGAAGTAATGGCTATCGAAGTTGGACTTTGAGAAGGTATAGAAACTGCCATTAAACCACCCTTTGTGTAAAAAAGATACCACTCAGTTTCCTATTAAATTCCTAACCCCCCCCTCATCTTAATGCTCTGGCCTTTTGTTCTCCATTTCCCTGGAGACTGTGCGTTTACCTGACCTATTCCCCTCTTGATTTTGTACACATCTATAAGATCACCACTCATCCTCCTGTGCTCCAAGGAATAGAGTCGTAGCCTGCTCAACCTGAGTCCATAGCTCAGGCCCTCGAGTCCTTGCAGCATCCTCATGAATCTTTGCACTGGGAGGTGTACATTTCCCCCAGTCGTTACTGACACGTGGACAGTTACATGGATAGGAAAGTTTTAGAGGGATATGGGCTAAACATAGGAAAATTGGACTAGCTACGATGGGGCATCTTGGTCGGCATGGATGAGTGGGGCTAAAAGGCCTGTTTCTGAGCTGTACGACTCTATAACTCAGGGTGGTGGCACAGTGGCATGGAGGGGTGGGCACGGTGGCACAGCGGTAGACCTACTGCCTTATAGCACCAGAGACCCGGGTCCGATCATGACCACGGTGCTCATCTGTCCGGAGTTTGTACGTTCTCCCCGTGACCGCGTGGGTTCTCTCCGAGTTCTTCTGTTTCCCATTAGGTTAATTGGCTTGGTATAAATGTAAGTCCATAGTGTGTGTAGGATAGTGTTAGTGTGCGGGGATCGCTGGTCGGCACGGACTCGTTGGGCCGAAGGGCCTGCTTCCGCACTGTATCTCTAAACTATAGTAAACTAAACTAAACTCTAAGCATAGGCACCTCCGCTCGGTCCGCAAGAACCCACCTGACCTCCCGGTGGCTCAGCACTTCAACTCCCCCTCCCATTCCCCATCCGACCTCTCTGTCCTGGGTCTCCTCCATGGCCAGAGTGAGCAACACTGGAAATTGGAGGAACAGCACCTCATATTCCGCTTGGGAAGTCTGCAGCCTGCGGGCTTGAACATTGAATTCTCCCAATTTTGTTAGCCCTTGCTGTCTCCTCCCTTTCCTCAGCCCTCGGGCTGTCTCCTCCCATCCCTCAGCCCTCGGGCTCCTTTTTCCTTCCTTCTCCCCGCCACCCCCTATCAGTCTGAAGAAGGGTTTCGGCCCGAAACGTTGCCTATTTCCTTCGCTCCATAGATGCTGCTGCACCCGCTGAGTTTCTCCAGCATTTTTGTGTATCTTCGATTTTCCAGCATCTGCAGTTCCTTCTTGAACTCTAAGCATAGGCTGATTTGTACCCTTTCATCTTGGATTTGCCAATTACCATGTTCCTACCCCAACTGAGATTGATATCTTCAACACTCCAGCAACATAATGCCAAACCATGCAATTATATAAACTGATGTATGGGTACCTTACAAGTATTTTCTATTCTATATACAATCAGATAGAAATATAGGCTGTGTTTGAGTCTTTAATTTACAAAATAAAAAATCAACTGTTTACATTTTATATTCACGAATTGCTAACAAGTTAAAAGCTCGCTTTGGAAAAATATGCGGCACTTTTAACCAGCTCAAACTCGTATTGCTCATCTCAAAGTCTATTGAGAACTTCTGGATGTTACACTTGCACGGTGATAGTTCATTGTAATCGCACAGTTCAGTTACATGAAGTTTGAGCTAATTTTGGTGTTCACCTCTTCAATGAATAACATCTATTAGATCGTAATAGCCTTGTGTAAGATATTATGGCTTCAGCATGTAGATAGAAACAAGCACAGGTTTTCAGTACACGCTGTTGCCAGTGTGGGTCTTCTTTATTTTACAAAAGTACACTGCGCATAGTCACACATATTCACGAGACTGATAAGATATTGAATATTTCTTACCCCGAGGCATTTACCACCATTGCTGGGGACTTCAATAAGGCAAACCCCAAAAAATCACTCACTAACTTCCACCAACATGTCTCCTGCTGCACCAGAGGACCAAACACCCTCGACCACTGCTACACCACCATCAAGAATGCCTATCGTTCTATCCCTCGCCCTCACTTCAGTGAATCCGATCAGACCGCGGTGCTGCTTCTTCCTGCCTACAGGCAGCAATTGAAGAGCGCACCCCCAGAGGTGAGGACAGTACAGAGCTGGTCGGGGGGGGGGGGGGGGGGGGGGGGGGTGGGGGCAGAGGAACAACTCCAGGACTGTTTGGAGTCTGTAGACTGGGCAATGTTCAAGGACTCGGCAACGGACTTGAACGAATATGCCACAGTCGTTACAGACTTCATAAAGAAATGTGTGGAGGACTGCATCCCTACAAAAACCTTCCGAGTGTTTCCCAATCAGAAACCTTGGATGAACTTTGAGATCCGCACTCTTCTGAAGACCAGACACCGGGCATTCATGTCTGATGATACAGTGGTCTACATGAAGTCCAGATACGACCTTGGTAAGGCCATCAAAAAGGCCAAAAGAGACCTGCTCCAAACTGGAGGATGAGACAGATGTTCAGCAGCTGTGGCGGGGCCTGAATGTAATCACCTCCTACAAGGCGAAACCAGGAGGCAGCTCGAATGTTGGCGAAACATCACTCCCTGATGAGCTCAATGCGTTTTACACACGCTTTGATAGGGAGAATACTGATGTGCCTTCCCGAGCCCACATTCGCTGTGATGGTATTTCAGTCTGAGTCACAGAGGCCGATGTTAGGAAATCCTTCAGAGGGGTGAACCCTCGAAAAGCACCTGGACATGATGGTATACCCGGTCGTGTTCTAAAAACCTGTGCGGACCATCTGGCTGGAGTTTTTACGGACATTTTCAACCTCTCACTTCTGAGGTCTGAGATCCCCACCTGCTTTAAAAGGGCATCAATTATACCGGTGCCCAAGAAGAGTAAGGTGACGTGCCTCAATGACTATCGACCAGTGGCACTAACGCCTGTGGTGATGAAGTGCTTTGAGAGGTTGATCATGGAGCAAATCAACTCCTACCTCGACAAAAACTTGGACCCACTGCAGTTCGCTTACCGCCACAACAGATCAACGGTGGATGCGATCTCGCTGGCCCTCCACTCCGCTCTGGACCACTTGGACAACAAAAACTCATATGTCAGGCTGTTATTCATTGATTACAGCTCGGCATTTAACACAATCATCCCCTCCAAGCTGGTTACCAAACTCGCAGAACTGGGTCTCTGCGCATCCCTCTGCAATTGGATCCTCGACTTCCTCATTCACAGACCACAGTCTGTTCGTATTGGTGGAAATGTGTCAGCCTCGATAACAATCAGCACGGGAGCACCTCAAGGCTCAGCCTCCTGCTGTACTCACTCTATACTCATGACTGCGTAGCCAGTCACAGTGCGAACTCCATCATCAAGATCGCTGACGACACCACTGTGGTGGGACGTATCACTGATGGGGATGAGTCAGACTATAGAAGAGAGATCGAGCAACTGTCCATATGGTGCCAGCACAATAACCTGGCCCTCAACACCAGCAAAACCAAGGAACTGATTGTGGACTTTGGAAGGAGTAGGATGGGGACCCACAGTCCCGTTTATATCAACGGGTCGATGGTTGAAATGATCAAGAGCTTCAAATTCCTGGGCGTACACATCTCTGAAGATCTTTCCTGGTCCGAGAACACTAATGCAATTATCAAGAAAGCACATCAGCGCCTCTACTTCCTGAGAAGACTACGGAGAGTCGGTTTGTCAAGGAGGACTCTCTCTAACTTCTACAGGTGCACAGTAGAGAGCATTGCATCGTGGCTTGGTTCGGCAACTTGAGCGCCCTGGAGAGAAAAAGACTACAAAAAGTAGTAAACACTGCCCAGTCCATCATCGGCTCTGACCTTCCTTCCATCGAGGGGATTTATCGCAGCCGCTGCCTCAAAAAGGCTGGAAGTATCATCAAGGACCCACATCATCCTGGCCACACACTCATCTCCCCGCTACCTTCAGGTGGAAGGTACAGGAGCCTGAAGACCGCAACAACCAGGTTCAGGAATAGCTACTTCCCCACAGCCATCAGGCTATTAAACTTGGCTCGGACAAAACTCTGATCATTAATAACCCATTATCTGTTATTTGCACTTTATCAGTTTATTTATTCATGTGTGTATATATTTATATATGGTATATGGACACACTGATCTGTACTGTAGTAAATGCCTACTATGTTCTGTGTGCTGAAGCAAAGCAAGAATTTCATTGTCTTATACAGGGACACATGACAATAAACTCACTTGAACTTGAACTTGATATCACATGACACAAATGATACCATTCTAGCATTCAGTGCTTAAAGTTACAGTTACACGACACCTTGCATCTTTAAGTGTCCGCAAACACTAAGCTTGTGAAAAGCAAAGTTACATCTAAAAGGTAATGAGGTCATGTGGTCAAAAGTGATAGCAGTAGAATTAGGCCATTCAGCCCATCAAGTCTACTCTGCCAATCAACCATGGCTGATCTATCTCTCCCTCCAAACCCCATTCTCCTGCCTTCTCCCCATAACCTTTGACACCTGTACTAATCAAGAATCTATCCATCTTTGCCTTAAAAATATCCACTGACTTGCATTCTGTGGCAAAGAATTCCACAGATTCACCACTCTCTGACTAAAGGGGGCTTGTAGAAAAGACAAGTACTGAATCAGTTTGTTCCCATATTGAGTGTGTCGGTGGGAACTGCAGATGCTGGTTTCCACTGAAGACAGACACTGTACAGACAGTGACTGAGCAGGTCAGGCAGCATCTCTGGAGAAAAGGAAGAGGTGACGTTTCGGGTCGAGACCCTTCATCAGACTGAGAGTCAGGGACGGGGACACCGGAGGTATGGGAAGGTACAGAACAAAGCAGAGTCCGCATCGATGACTTGGGAAAGGTGGAGCCCACAGTGGCCCATTGTTTGCTGGGGGGGGGGGGGGGGAGGGGGGGAAGAGAAAAAAAGAGAGAGGGGGGGGGGAGGGGGAGGGAGAGAGAGAGGGAGAGGGTAGGGAGGGAGAGGGAGGGAGAGGAGGGAGGGAGGGAGGGAGGGAGGGAGGGAGGGAGGGAGGAGGGAGGGAGGGAGGGAGGGAGGGAGGAGGAGAGAGGGAGGGAGGGAGGAGAGGAGGCGGAGGGAGGGAGGAGGGAGGGAGGGAGGAGGGAGAGGAGGAGGGAGAGGGAGAGGGAGAGGGAGAGGGAGAGGGAGAGGGAGAGGGAGAGGAGAGGGAGAGGGAGAGGGAGAGAGAGGGAGAGGGAGAGATGGGGAGAGGGAGAGGGAGAGAGAGATCGATGAGACTGACGATGAGAGGGAGAGGAGAGAGAGAGAGAGAGACGAGGGGAGAGACCGAGAGAGAGAGGGGACAGAAGAGAGCGGAGAGAGGGGAGAGTGACGAGAGAGATGACGAGAGAGAGAAAGAGAGATGAAAGATGAGAGAGATAATAGAAGATAGAAAGCGAGAGAGGGAGAGAGAGAGAAAGAGGAAAGAGGAAAAGAGATAAAAAAAGAGAAAAGAGTGGTGAAAGAGTGCAGAAAAGAGGAAAAAAAGCATAGAAAAGAGGAGTGAAGGAGAAAGAGAAAGAGAAAGAGAGAAAGAGAGAGAAAGAAAGAAAGAAAAATGCTTTAACAAGTAGTGTACTGTCATCAATTGTCTTTGGGACAATTGTCTTTCTGGCAGCACAGTGCCGCAGTTGGTGGAGCTGCTGCCTCACAGCGCCAGAGACCCAGTTTCTATACTGACCTTGGGTGCTGTCTATGTGGAGTTTGCACGTTCTCTCAGTGACCATGTGGACTTCCTCCGGGTGCTCAGGTTTCTTCCCATGTCCAAAACATGTGGGGCGGCGCAGTAGAGCAGCAGTAGAGTTGCGACCACACAGTGTCAGAGACCAGGTTTCGATCCTGACTATGGGTGCTGTCTATGCGGAGTTTGTACGTTCTCCCTGTGGACCACCTGTGGGTTTTCTACGGGCGGTCCTCCACATCCCAAAGAAGTGG
The DNA here is from genome assembly GCF_010909765.2 of Amblyraja radiata. Classification (NCBI taxonomy): domain Eukaryota; kingdom Metazoa; phylum Chordata; class Chondrichthyes; order Rajiformes; family Rajidae; genus Amblyraja; species Amblyraja radiata. The sequence continues at coordinate 108,071,922 of NC_045959.1, read as the reverse complement.
CAGGTTTGCAGGATAATTGGCTTCTGCAAATTGCCCTTGGTATGTAGGATAGAACTAGTGTACAGGTGATCTGTGACCAGCACATGTAGCGAAAAGTTCAGCCTCCACACTGTATCCTCAAACTAAAGATCTGTAGGTTACTTGGGCCTCATTAGGGTGGAGGGAGTGGATGAGAGAGTAGGATAATATAGAATTAGTACAAATGGGTGACCGGTGGTCAGCATGCAATTGGCGGGCCGAAGGGCCAGTTTCGATGCTGTATCTCTAAACTAAACATGAGATTTATATTCCTGTCCATAGGGGTCTTAAAATCAATCCCACGGTACCAGTCGGACCTCACAAGGCATAACTTGTGACATTTTGGGGGACTTTCCCTTCAGTATGAAGATCTTCATTGCAATGAAATTAATTTAATTAGCCCTATTCAAAACAGAATTAAAATGCTGCTCAACTTTTCAAATTTGTATTCACACAGTCTTACCATATAACCATATAACCATATAACAATTACAGCACGGAAACAGGCCATCTCGACCCCTCTAGTCCGTGCCGAACACATAATCTCCCCTAGTCCCATCTACCTGCACTCAGACCATAACCCTCCATTCCTTTCCCATCCATATAACTATCCAATTTATTTTTAAATGATAAAAACGAACCTGCCTCCACCACCTTCACTGGAAGCTCATTCCACACAGCTACCACTCTCTGAGTAAAGAAGTTCCCCCTCATGTTACCCCTAAACTTCAGTCCCTTAATTCTCAAGTCATGTCCCCTTGTTTGAATCTTCCCTACTCTCAGTGGGAAAAGCTTTTCCACGTCAACTCTGTCTATCCCTCTCATCATTTTAAAAACCTCTATCAAGTCCCCCCTTAACCTTCTGCGCTCCAAAGAATAAAGCCCTAACTTGTTCAACCTTTCTCTGTAACTTAGTTGCTGAAACCCAGGCAACATTCTAGTAAATCTCCTCTGTACTCTCTCTATTTTGTTGACATCCTTCCTATAATTAGGCGACCAAAATTGTACACCATACTCCAGAATTGGCCTCACCAATGCCTTGTACAATTTTAACATTACATCCCAACTTCTATACTCAATGCTCTGATTTATAAAGGCCAGCACACCAAAAGCTTTCTTTACCACCCTATCTACATGAGATTCCACTTTCATGGAACTGTGCACAGTTATTCCCAGATCCCTCTGTTCACCTACATTCTTCAATTCCCTACCATTTACCATGTACGTCCTATTTTGATTTGTCCTGCCAAGATGTAGCACCTCACACTTATCAGCATTAAACTCCATCTGCCATCTTTCAGCCCACTCTTCCAACTGGCATAAATCTCTCTGTAGACTTTGAAACTCTACTTCATTACCCGCAACCCCACCTATCTTAGTATCATCTGCATACTTACTAATCCAATTTACCACACCATCGTCCAGATCATTGATGTACATGATAAACAACAGTGGACCCAACACAGATCCCTGTGGCACCCCACTCGTCACTGGCCTCCAACCTGACAAACAACCATCCACCATTACTCTCTGGCATCTCCCATTCAGCCACTGTTGAATCCAACTTGCTACTCCACCATTAATACCCAACCATTGAACCTTCTTAACCAACCTTCCATGAGGAACCTTGTCAAAGGCCTTACTGAAGTCCATATACACAACATCCACTGCTTTACCCTCATCAATTTCCCGAGTAACATCTTCAAAAAATTCAAGAAGATTAGTTAAACATGACCTTCCAGGCACAAATCCATGTTGACTGTTCCTAATCAGACCCTGTTTATCCAGATGCTTATATATATTATCTCTAAGTATTCTTTCCATTAATTTGCCCACCACTGACGTCAAACTAACAGGTCTATAATTGCTAGGTTTACTCTTAGACCCCTTTTTAAACAATGGAACAACATGCGCAGTACGCCAATCCTCCGGCACTATTCCCGTTTCTAATGACATTTGAAATATTTCTGCCATAGCCCCTGCTATTTCTACACTAACTTCCCTCAATGTCCTAGGGAATATCCTGTCCGGACCTGGAGACTTATCTACTTTTATATTTCTCAAAAGTGTCAGTACTTCATTTCTCTCACTCATTATAAAGCAATATTTCCTCTCAACAGTTTCATGGTAGTTTTTATGTGAATGGTCTTTGACCCTTATTAGATTTTATGACCTTTTTTGATATAAATATTTGGAATAGAAGAGCTATTTTAACAGCTAAATCTATACACACCCACAAGTTTTGAATATAACAGGCAGCCTGATGAATGTTAATCATGCCAACAATTTAATGGAGAAAATTGTTTTGTGGCACTACAGGGGTTGGGTTAAGCAAGATGGGTTTTGCACCTCAAAAGGAGACATCCACAGGGCATAGGTTTAACGTTACGTCGAGGGATTACGTGCCCTCCACGCCCACCCTCTATCATAAAGGTCAACTGGTATTCTAGTTCTTCTTATCTTACTATGTTTATTTCATCTACTGTTGTCTGTGATTTCACACCGCTGCTTTGAAGAATGACACGCATGCGTGCTGGCGGAGTCTTCACGTACCTCGACGTAACTCCTCATAAAATAAAGATAAAACTTCAAACTGGTAAGTTCTCGTTTAATCTTACTATTTATTGTGATAATGTCTTTGCTGATGATGTTTTACCATCTGAATTAAAAAAATAAATTTGAAGACCAACATGGAATTTAATAGGAATAGGATTTAATAGGGGTTAGGAGGGAGAGATAGATCAGCCATGATTGAATGGCGGAGTAGACCTGATGGCCTAATTCTGCTCCTATCACTTATGAACCTATAAACTTATGAAATTGAGGAGCAACATTGTCACAAAGAGGGAGGTGGGTTTATGGAACGAGCTGCCAGAGGAGGTAGTTGAGGCATATACTGAAAATTTGATAGGGATTTGGACAGGTACATTGACAGGAAAGATGTGGAGAGATATGGACCAAATGCAGGCTTGTGGGACTAGCATAGATGGGACAGCTTGGTCGGTGTAAACAAATTGGGCCGAAGGCCTAGTTTGCATGCTCTGCGTCTCTATAACACTAACTGGGCTAAATACACTTTAAAGGATAAGAGCTTATTGTAGGTTATTCCATAGCCCCGGGCCTAAATAATAAAGACAGCATTAGTAATGGTGTAGCAATTAAAATTAACAGTGTGCAGGATGCCATAAATAGGGATGTGGCTTTAGTTGTTAACCTGGTTTTAAAATGCAGGTCCACTAGTGCCAGTTATTTATCCTGCGAGAAATGCCTAAAATGTAGGAAGCATTTTATCTGGATACTTCACGGCTTGATTTGGGAACCGCCCCATCCAGGACCGCCAGAACTTGCAGGGCATTGTGGACGCAGCCCAGAGCATCACACAAACCAACCTCCCTTCCATCGACTCCATTTGCTCGTCACGCTGCCTCGGCAAGGTCAGCAGCATGATCAAGGACGAGTCGCACCCTGGCCACTCCCTCTTCTCCCCCCTCCCATCGGGCAAAAGGTACAGAAGTGTGAAAACGCACACCTCCAGATTCAGGGACAGTTTCTTCCCAGCTGTTAACAGGCAACTGAACCATCCTACTGCAACCAGAGAGCGGTTCTGAACTACTATCGGACTATCTTTGATCGTACTTTACTGGCTTTACTTTGCTCTCAACATTATTCCCTTATCATGTATCTGTGCACTGTGAACGGCTCGATTGTAATCATGTATTGTCTTTCTGTTGGCTGTTTAGCACACAACAATAGCTTTTCACTGTACCTCGGTACATGTGATAATAAACTAAACTGAACTGAACGAATACTATTCATTACATGCCCTGTTATCCTGTAGATTGAGGAACAGCCATTCTGACATGCTTATCATGGAAGGACATAATGTGTAGTTGATCAGATGGCTACAAGATGCGGGTGACACATACTTCTGCTGCTGATGGTGGCTCACACTACCTCCTGCACTTTGGCCCAATTTGTCCACACTGACCAAGCTAGTCCCACATGCCTGCATTTGGCCCATATTCCTCTACATCTTTCTTGTCCATGTACCTGTCCAAATCTCTTTCAAATTTTGTTTTGGTATCTGCCTCAACGACCTCCTTTGGCAGCTCGTTCGATATACCCACCTCCCTCTGTGTGACAAAGTTTCCCCTCTAATTCATAAGTGATAGGAGCAGAATTAGGCCATTCGGCCCATCAGGTCCACTCCGCCATTGAATCATGGCTGATCTCTCTGTCTCTCCTAACCCCGTTAAATCTATTAAATCCTATGCAAATTTAAAATCAGAGTTAGTCACGGTGTGATTAGCACCCTGCTGATCATTAATAGCAATGAACAAAGATGACATAAAATTTATAATCTAAGGACAGCTGTGAATCTTCAGTGAAAAGCTTTTGATCATATAAATGAGTCAGCAATGAATTCAGACGTTATACAGTCATAGCATCATACAGCGTGGAAACAGGCCCAACTTGCCCACATCAACCAACATATCCCATCGACACTAATCCCACCTGCCTGTGTTTGGCCCATATCCCTCCAAACCAGTCCTTTCCCTGCTCCTGTCTAATTGTTTCTTAAATGTTGCGATAGTACCTCCCTCAACTGCCTCCTCCATCAGCTCGTTCCATACACCCACTACCCTTTGTGTGAAATAGTTGCCCCTCACGTTCCTATTAAATCTTTCCCACCCTCACCTTAAACCTACATCCTCTGGTTCTCGATTCCCCTACTCTTGGCAAGGGACTCAGTGCGTTTACATGATCTATTCCTCTCATGATTTTGTACACCTCTATAAGTTCCACCCCCTCATCCTCCTGCGCTCCAAGGAATAGAGTCCCAGCCTACTCAACCTCTCCCTGCAGCTCAGACCCTCTAGTCCTGGCAACACCCTCGTAAATCTTGTCAGTACCCTTTCCAGCTTGACAACATCTTTCCTATAACATGGTGCCCAGAATTCAACACTAAATGCGGCCTCCAATTTCCCTCCGGGGATGAATAAAGTTGCATTGTATCGTATCGTATCATATCGTAACATGACCTCCCAACTTCTATACTCAAAGACCGCCCAAGGTCTATACTCAATAGTTAATATGCAGAAATGAAGTGAAAGATTTGCTGATTTATGGTTGTTCAATAAGTAACCAATCAACATTGTATCTGTACCCACCCTATTGGGACCAAAGTAGACAGCCACAAGTTTGTAAATGCTGATTTGGCAATGAAAAGTGCAAGTGTGATAGACAAGTGAATCTGATTGTAGAAACAAGGAACTGCAGGTGCTGGTTTACACAAAAGGACACAAAGTGCTGCAGTACCTCAGCGGGTTAAATAGCTTGTTTGGAGAACATGAATAGGTGACATTTTAGGTCTAGCCCATTCTTCAGATTGAGATCTTCTCCTCCAGAGATGCTGTTTGACCGGTTTTAGTTTAGTTTAGTTTGGTATTAGTTTAGAGATATAGCGTGGAAACAGTCCCTTCGGCCCGCCATGTCCACGATGTCCAGCACTATCCTACAATCTAGGGGCAGTTTACACTATCCTACACTCTAGGGACATTTTACAATTTTACCTGGCCAATTAACCTACTAACCTTTAAGAAGGAACTGCAGATGCTGGAAAATCGAAGGTAGACAAAAATGCTGGAGAAACTCAGCAGGTGAGGCAGCATCTATGGAGCGAAGGAAATAGTCAACGTTTCGGGCCGAAACCCTTCTTCAGTCTAACCTACAAACCTTCATGTCTTTGGAGTGTGGGAGGAAACCAGAGCACCCGGAGAAAACTCACGTGATCACAGAGAGAACGTACAAACTCCATACAGACAGCACCCGTGGTCAGGAGAGAACCCAAGTCTCTGGCGCTGTAAGGCAGCGACTCTACCGGTGCGCCACCGTGCCGCCAATTCCTCCATCACTTTGTGTCCCATTGATTACTTGGTCTCTCAGCAAAAGTATTCAGTGGTATTTCGACTGGGTATAAGAGGGACTTCATGTGGTTCTTGGCTACTTTGTCCAGCTGTGCCAAGATAACGCTTCATGCAAAACAGAGCTCCTGTGAACTGCCAGCTTTCTGATGGCAACATATAAGAGATTCCGGAGAGTTGAAGCGAGAGCCGCTGGCAACTACGGGCATGAGGAGTGGACCGGTAGTAGAGTGACGGCGGTAGTGCCTCTAGCGCCCTCAAGGTCGGCTTCAGGATGCGCCTCCGGGACACAGAGGCGGTCGGGTGAGGAGTGGGATGTCAGGTTGTGGTCCTGCAGCAGCCTGAGACTTAATTACCTGGGCCTCCAACATGTGGACCGGACTTTCGACCATCTATTTTGTAAACAGCATCAAAATATAAGCGATAGGGGCAGAATGATGGCCCATATGCCTCTACGCCTTTCCCGTCCATATACCTGTCTAAATGCCTTTTAAACTTTGTTTTGGCAGAGGCCTCAACGACCTGCTCTGGCAGTTCGTTCCATACACCCACCTCACTCAAATTCATGTTCATAAGTTTTGGAAAAATGCTACTATACCAACGCTTAAAATGTGGATTAGTAATATGTTGGACACAGCACACCTGGAAGAAATGAGACTACTCCTAATAGATAAACAAGACCAATTCTTAACGAGTTGATCTCCATTTATTGATTTCTTGGATTCATGTGGTGCAACAGTATCGTAAAAATTAAATATTTCAGGTACGGGTGAAAGATGATCAACAATATAAAAACGCATCTCCTTGCGTCCATTTGATAATCTCCCTCCTGCTCTCTTTTCTCGCTTATCTCTTTTCCTTTTTTATCTACGCACACTACACTTTTCCTTATTCTTTACTTTTTTTTCTCTTATTTCTCTCTTTAAATAAAAAATGAAGTTGTACAGAGAATGTATTCTGTTAACATATATTAGGCACCTGTAAAAAGGTACCAATGTATTGTACTTACTTCTAATAAAATATTTTTAAAAAAGGGGAAAAAAAGTGATAGGAGAAAAATTAGGCCATTCGGCCCATCAGTTCTACTCCGCCATTCAATCTTGGCTGATCTATCTCTCCCTCCGAACCCCATTCTTCTGCCTTCTCCCTACAACCCCTGACACTCTGGGCAGAAGGGATGGGTGACGTTTCGGGTTGAGACCCTTCTTCAGACTATAATGACTGCGCATATGTGGGTTGATCAAAATAATTTCACTCTGCTGTGAATATGTGATAATAACGATTACATTGAACGATGAGAAGTAATTCTTAAATAAGAAGTCTATGTAAGAAGTAATTAATCATCTATTGCATCCGCTGCTCTAGGTGTCAGCTGATCTACATCGGTGAGACCAAGCGCAGGCTTGGCGATCGTTTCGCCGAACACCTCCGCACGGTCCGCGTTAACCAACCTGACCTCCCGGTAGCTCAGCACTTTAACTCCCCCTCCCATTCCGTATCCGACCTCTCTGTCCTGGGCCTCCTCCACGGCCAGTGAGCAACACCGGAAATTGGAGGAACAGCACCTCAATTTCCGCTTGGGGAGTCTGCATCCTCCTGGTGGCATGAACATTGAATTCTCCCAATTCTGTTAGCCCTTGCTGTCTCCTCCCCTTCCAACCTCTCCCTCAGCCCTCGGGCTCCTCCTCCTCCTTTTTCCTTTCTTCTCCCCGCCTCCCTTCATCACTCTGAAGAAGGGTTTCGGCCCGAAACGTTGCCTATCTCCTTCGCTCCATAGATGCTGCTGCACCCGCTGAGTTTCTCCAGCATTTTTGTGTACCTAAGAAGTAATTACAGTTTAGTTCAGTGTCTAGACTGGCAGATAAATCTGACCCGAAACCTACTTTAACGACAGATGGTGAAATTACTCACAGTTGTGTCTCTCTGTCAGAGTGAAGGCCAGAAGGCTCAGATAGAATATGCTTCTTGCTATCTGTCCATTTCTCTGGTTTCAGTGCGATTGCTAATCAGAAGGGCCCACTTGTGATTTCCACTAAGAAATTATTGCAATTTTGTTCCACTCCACAAAAGAGAAAATCGATTTCGAAATGCATAGTTCGGAAAAGAAAATTGCAAGGCGTGTAAATTGCTTGGCATGTGTACTCCTTTCAAATTGTTCCCAGGTAACTGCATCATCAGTGGTTCTCAGCTGCAATGTACTCGCATTCACATTACGCACAATGTCTTATAAACTCTTGTACTCTGTTTTCTTTTCATTCCATTTTCCCCAGTGATGTTTGCTGTATGATTTTACATGAAGTTATATGAATATGCAAATTCAATCCCCCGCTTGCATCAGAAAAACAACAAAATGTCGCACTACTTTATTGAGCAAACGTTTACATTTTGGCACCGTATCGGAAACATGTGGGAAGCTTTGAAACTGAACAGGAACACAAAGTGCTGGAGCAATACAGCAGGTCAGGCAGCATCTCTGAAGAACGTGGATAGGTGACGATTCGGGTCGGTACCCTTCTTCAGATGCTGACTTTTTAAACTTGTTCTACTCAAACGGGCGGCACTGTGGCACAGCGGTAGAGCTGCTGTCTAATGCCACTGGCCCACTTAGGCTATTTTTTAGGTGACTACAGGCGACATGGTTGCTGGGGAGTCGCCTGCACGGCCGTGAGTAGTCTCCTCAGTCGCCCAAGGAATCGTAGCGTTTTTCTGGTCGCCGCTGGATTTTGAAATGTTCAAAACTTTTCGGCGACTGTAGGCGACAGCTAGCTTGACGCCGATGAGCGTGGATTGACTTCTCCTGACGTAGGTGCTGTCGAAGGTTGTCACCAGGATGACGTAGGTTGTTGCCGGTGCTGACCGGTGAATTCCATTGGCATCTACCTACGTCAACCGGCGACAGGTACCGGCGACTGAATTGTCGTAGGTGTGGTAGCAGGTGGATGTCCTAATGGGTCACTGGTTGTCGGTAGCTTGCCGTAGCTTGACGTCGACTAGGTGTCAGCAAGAGCGGAACTCGCTATCAAAACATGGAGGGGACGGGGGACACAATTTTTTGCCGGCTACGCGCGCATGCTCACACTCACACACACACACGCCCGCAAGGCTTCGGAGGCTCAATCCAGCGCTAAATGCAGCTCAACTCTGCCTGTCTCACCGGGTTAACTACAGCCCTGTCTGGGCTGACGGGACACCAGCGCTGCTTCTCCACACTGGCCATATTTCCCGCATGTCCAGGAAGGGTTGTAGGCTCACCTGGCGGGACAGGCAGAGTTAGCTGGGTTTAGCGCTGTTTCTCTGCGCTGGCCCGTCTGACTGCCGACCAAAGATCCTATAGCGGAGGATCTTTGCTGCTGACCTGTCTGGCCACCCGTGGGGGGGGGGGGGGGGCGGGGTTACTCGGGAGGGGACGGGACAGCGCCGGAGAGCCGGCCGGGATCGTTCCTGGCTGCAGATGAAGCGCAGGTCTGTGCCACGTCTCCCTCCTTCAATCACCGCGCTCTATCCTCAGTCCCACCCCCACCCCCCCCACTCCTCCCTCCTCCAATCATCGCGCTGTCCCGCCCCCATTGCCTGCTGACCGACGACTCTCTTATCCAATCGGCGCCCCCGATCATCAGTCCCACCCCCACAGTCTCGCAGAAAGCGGAGATTTCACCGGGTTTTAAAATCCGGATTACGAAAACTTGGGGGGGATGTCCCCCACCTCTCAAAACATGGGGGGGACGTGTCCCCTCTGGCCCCCTCGCGTTTTCCGCCCCGGACCGTGTCAGGTTATTGTAGACATTGTCGTAGACATTGTCATAGGGGGGTCCAGTCGCCGATTTTTCGGCAACCTGCTACGACCATGAGTCACCAGCAGTCGCCGAAAAAGCGTCTAAATGAGCGTCTTCAAGCCAGCCCCACCATTCACTGTGATCATGGCTGATCATCCACAATCATCACCCTATACCTGCCTTCTCCCCATATCCCTTGACTCCACCATCTCTATCTAACTCTCTCTTGAAAGCATCCAGATAATTGGCCTCCACTGCTTTCTGAGGCCGAGAATTCCAAAATTCACAACTCACTGGGTGAAAAAGTATTTCCTCATCTCTGTTCTAAATGACCTACCCCTTGTACTCAAACTGTGGTCCATGGTTCTGGACTCCCCCGACACCGGGAACATGTTTCCTACCTCTAGCTAGCGTGTCCAATCCCTTAATAATCTTATATGTTTCAATAAGGTACCCTCTCATCCTTCTAAATTCCAGTGTATACAAGCCCAGCCACTACATTATTTCACCATATGACAGTCCTGCCATCCCAGGAATTAACCTCGTGAAACTACGCTGCACCTCTCAATAGCAAGAATGTCCTTCCTCAAATTTGGAGACCAAAACTGCACACAATACACCAGGTGTGGTCTCACTAGGGCCCTGTACAACTGCAAGATGTAATTATTGAAAGATATCACAGGCTCAAGGTACTGTGTGCCCCCCATTTATTTTCCACTTTTCCATTTTGTGTTCTCCTCTTCCAAACTTCATAAGGAACCTTAGATTTAGATCAATTTATGTAGTGAAACAACGTTGTTTCACTGAAAAGCTTACTGCTTCTTTAAAGCGATTGAGAACTTCAATCTGGACTTCTGCGCAATGCGTTCCTTAAATCAGTAAATATTGATTCTCCTGGCACCAACAGCCAATTCTTCAAAAGGAGGTTCTAATCCCTTTGAGGACTTCTTTTGTTTGCAGTTTTAAAGAAGGATTGCTTGAAATGAATAATTTTAAACTTTTCTCTGTCACAGACGAGCTCTGTCTCTAATCCTGCAGTTACACCCACAAATATGACTTAGTTTAGTTTAGAGATACAGTGCGTAAACAGGCCCTTCGGCCCACCGAATCCGCGCCGATCATCGATCCCCGCACATTAACACTATCCTACTCCTACACACACTAGGGACAATTTTTACAATTATACCAAGCCAATTACTCTACAAACCTTTGGAGTGTGGGAGGAAACCGGAGCTCCCGGAGAAAACCCACGCAGGTCACGGGGAGAAAGTGCAAGCCCCGTACCCAGACAAGCACCCGTAGTCAGGATCGAACCCGGCTCTCTGGCGCTATAAAGCTCCAACTCTACCACTGCGCCACCGTGCCGACGACTCTTGCTTTATGTCCGCACTTGGCCTCATCTCGATGGCAGGAGTAACAGGAACTCTCTTGATCTGCTAACCATGCAAAAGTAAATCCACCTCACCTGAGGTATAGATGTTGGGAGTTGTATAAGATGTTGGTGAGGCCGCATTTAGAGTATTGTGTTCAGTTATGGGCACCACGTTATAGGAAAGATGTTGTCAAGCTGGAAAGGGTACACTATAAATCACTCTGATGATGTACACATTTGAAATCCAACTAAAAAAAGACTATAATTGTATATAACACAAATAGAAATGAGTGGTTGGTAACAGTTGATTGATTAAATGTGACCTTTCCATTATCTCCAGAGCTGTGTAAAGTTTGACTAGGAATATTAAAAAGTGCTTGATGAAATATGAAAAGAGTTACATTATGGATTTCCCCCTACACTTTCCCAATTCACAAGGTACTGTTCCATCATTCCTTTGATGCCACATACTCTTTGTTGCCTCGTCCAGTCCATGCTCTTCATGGTGAGCCAGATGGTAGAGAATTAAATAGCAAATGGGAGAAAGTGGATCGAAAGACAAAGTCAAAAACAATTGCAAACGTCTTTAGTCAGAAACCCCCTGGTGTCCGGTCCATCTTAGTTTCCTTCCTAAGCTTTCACTGTCACAGATTACACTTGACATACGTGTGGGAAGGAACTGCAGATGCTGGTTTACACCGAAGATGGACACAAAATGCTGGAGTAAGTCAGCGGGACGGGCAACATCTCTGGAGAGAATGAATGGGTGACATTTCCTATTCACTCAATGTACGATTCGATTCACTCAACGTGGTACCAAGAAAAGGTGAGGGCACTAGCAAGGGCAAAAGTTATGGTCCAGGCCATGGAAACTTTTTTAGCGAGACATGCTTCATAGCCCGAAATTATCCGGCCCGCAGGCGTATTTTTCTCAGGTAGACAAAAGTGCTGGAGAAACTCAGCGGGTGAGGCAGCATCTATGGAGCGAAGGAAATAGGCAACGTTTCGGGCAGAAACCCTTCTTCAGACCCTTTTTCTCATCTTCTGAGGACCTCCGACATCCAGGATCTCAGAACAAGCTCGCAGTGAGCGCGGCAACATGATCTTTGGGCAAAACCACGACCACGTGGCGGAAAGCGACTTCCCCCCCAAACCCCCCCTCCCCCCCCTCCGCTCAACGGCCAATCACAGCGTGGTTCACAGTCGAGATATGGGGCAGTGAACGAAGTGCTGTGATTAGCTGCTCAGCGGAAGGGAGGGAGGGAGAGGAAGAGAGACAGTCGGCCCTGAGAGCATCTTTGCTCGAGAGGGGGGGAGAGAGAGAGAGAGAGGGGGGGGGGATGGGGATATAAATCCCCACTTTTTGAGTTGGGGGATGGCCTGTATTAACCCCCAGTTTTTGGAAGTCGAGCAATAACAAAAGATAATAATTGTGTCACCCTCCCACACCCCCCCCCCCCCCCCCCCCCCCCCCACACCCCCCGCTCGGTCGCTCCGCTTCCTCACTGGGTACCCCCGAGGCCAGTGATCAGTGATCGCTCTGCCCCCCCCCCCCCCCCCCGACACTGCGGCCCCTGCTGCAGGGACCATCACAGGTACAGTGTTGAAGGTTTGTGCTCCCTATCTAATCAAAAGTCGTCAAGAGTGTTCTATTGTCATATGTACCCAAAGTGAAGAATGACATTCACTAGCAGCAACCACAACAGGTTTGCAAACACTGTACTTGATAGATAACATGATGAACAAACATAAAAGGAAGCTCAATAATTAAAAATCAACACAGTCCAAAAACAAAACAAACTCCAATGGAGTTCAGATGTTCGTTTGTAAGAAGTTGTTCCTGAACCTGGACATTTCAGTTTACAGCAAAGATCCACTCTAAGATCTTTGGTTTACAGACTGTCTCTTCGTCCCTGTGGCAGGAGTGAAATGAGTGTATGGCCAAGGTCCTTGATAATGCTGGCGTTTTTGAGACAGCACCTCGTATAGATCCCTTCAATGGCGGGGAGTTAGTACACGTGATGGACCGGGCAGTGTCCACCACTTGGTGGCCCCTGTGAAATAAAATGTCCCCATATATGTCAAGAGTGGATGAGAGAGCGTGAACTTGCGTGAAGGAGTAATTGATGGTCGGCGCGGACTCGGTGGGCTGAAGGGCCTGTTTCCACGCTGTATCTCTAAACGAAACCAAAGCTAAACTAATCTGCCTGCAGGCATGTTACAGTAACTTGCCGAAACCCATTTATGGGAGCAGTCTCTTCAGCATCCTCTGGGATTTCTTAGTTTAGTTTAGAGATACAGCGTGCAAACTAGCCATTTGCCCCAATACATCTGAGGAAGGACATTATTGCCATAGAGGGAGTGCAGAGAAGGTTCACCAGACTGATTCCTGGGATGTCAGGACTGTCTTATGAAGAAAGACTGGATAGACTTGGTTTATACTCTCTAGAATTTAGGAGATTGAGAGGGGATCTTATAGAAACTTACAAAATTCTTAAGGGGTTGGACAGGCTAGATGCAGGAAGATTGCTCCCGATGTTGGGGAAGTCCAGGACAAGGGGTCACAGCTTAAGGATAAGGGGGAAATCCTTTAAAACCGAGATGAGAAGAACTTTTTTCACACAGAGAGTGGTGAATCTCTGGAACTCCCTGCCACAGAGGGTAGTCGAGGCCAGTTCATTGGCTATATTTAAGAGGGAGTTAGATGTGGCCCTTGTGGCTAAGGGGACCAGAGGGTATGGAGAGAAGGCAGGTACGGGATACTGAGTTGGATGATCAGCCATGATCATATTGAATGGCGGTGCAGGCTCGAAGGGCCGAATGGCCTACTCCTGCACCTAATTTCTATGTTTCTATGTTTCTATACACTGTTTCTGTTATCCCACTTTTGAATTCTGCAATTCACAGAGGCAGAATCTATGGAAAGTGAGCGCCCAGAGAAAACCTACACGGTGACAAGCAGACTTTGCAAACACCGCCGCACAGCCAGCAAACGAGTTCAGGATCGAACCCGGGTCTCGGGCGCTGTGAGGCAGCAGCACTATCGCCCGCTGCACCAATTTCTGCCAACATTTCCTTTTATTTATAGAGCGTGATTCTGAGGACTTTTTTTTAATAAAATCTGAGATTTGGTTTAGTTGAGAGGAAACAGGCCCTTCGACCCACCGAGGCCGCACACTAATACTATCCCACTAGGGACAATTTCACCAAGCCAATTAACCCACAAAACCTGTGTGGGAGGAAAGATCACGGAGAAACTCACGCAGGAGAGAACGGGGAGGACATACAAACTCGGCACAGACAGCACCCGTAGTCAGGATCGAACCCGCTGTAAGATCTTTGGTTCATGTTACAATTCAAGCGTGTGAATGTACAACTTCAGCTTCATGGAGCCCGAGTTTGTACCCAGGCCGCCTGCAGCACTGCTCAACGCGGCCAAAGCGGCGATGTCTCCGACCATGAGATAACCTGCTGTTCCTTGTCACTTAGCAGCAACCCTGCTACCTGACTGACCTTGAAATAAACAAAAGGAAGCAAATCTACAGCATATGAAGACACTGACTCTGGCAGTTCCCAGCTTGACACGCATTAACAGAGATATACAGCGTTTACACAGCAACTGCAATTTCAGGCAGGGAGGTGAAGGTTCCTTTGACTCGTGTAATTGTTGAGTTCACATGTGGGGCACGAGTTTCCATGAGTGTATTTATTAACCCCGAACCACTTGTTAATTCCAAGAGTCCGTGCTAGTTCACGGCTCCCTCATTCATCTGCCTGGATCCACTGTCAAACTGAATAAAAACCTGGCCGCTCCAGCAGGACACCATTTGTCACGGGTGGTGTATGTACGGCAGTGTTTCCCATGCTACAACGAAAGGCTCCTCCAACGTGACCCACCTTGTGGGACAGACACCGAATGCTGGAGTAACGGGGGTCGCTGGTCGGCGCGGACTCGGTGGGCCGAAGGGCCTGTTTCCGCGCTGTACCACTAATCTAAACTCAGCGGGACAGGCAGCATCTCTGGAGAGCAGGAATGGGTGACGTCTGTCGAAAGGTCTCGACCCGAAATGTCACCTATTCCTTCTCTCCAGGGATGCTGCCTGTCCCGCTGAGTTACTCGAACGTTTTATGTCCATCTTCGGTTGAAACCAGCATCTGCAGTTCCTTCCCACACATGATATTGAGGGAGCCGCCCGCACTGCCCTTTGCTGCAGAAAACAGAGAGAAAGCTCAGCCTTTCCTAGTTCAAGCTGCAGGGATTGGTTTTGAATTAGGTGGGAGACCCAAAACAGACAGCACGCCTGGAAAACGTGAAGAAAGTGGGCAGCGCAGCTGGTACTTTTGCTGCCTCACAGCACCAGCGACCCGGGTTTGATCCTGACCTTCGATGCTGTCTGTGTGGAGTTTGCACGTTCTCACTGTGACTGCCTCCAGGCATTCCGGGTTCCAACCACATCCCAAAGATGTGAGGTTAAGAGGGATATAGGCCAAACGCAGACCAGTGGGACTAGTGTAAAAGGGGCCAGGTGGGCCAAAGGGCCTTTTTCCATGCTCTTTGACTCAATGGCTTTGTAGGTAAATTGACCTCTGTAAAATTGACTCCAGTGTGCAGGGAGTGAATGGGAAAGTGGGATAATGTAGACAGGTATAAGGTCATAAGTGATAGGAGTAGAATTAAGCCATTCGACCCATCAAGTCTACTCCACCATGGCTGATCAGGATGAGCATGCTGATTAGGTACAAAATTGGCAAAAGGTTTTGTTCTGGCCTTTTCATACTTCCAGTTCCCTTCCCTCTAATTTCCGTCTGAAGAAGGGTCCCGACCCGAAACGTCACCCATCCTTTTTCTCCAGAGATGCTGCCTGACCCACTGAGTTATTCCAGCAGGTACACAAAAATGCTGGAGAAACTCAGCGGGTGCAGCAGCATCTATGGAGCGAAGGAAATAGGCAACATTTCGGGCCGAAACCCTTCTTCAGACTGATAGGGGGTGGCGGGGAGAAGGAAGGAAAAAGGAAACTGTCTCCGGAGAGAGGAGGAGAACTTCTTCAAAGTAGGCATACCTTGAGGAGATTTCGCAGTGGAGTAGACAAAGTGTTCAAGAAGGAACTGCAGTTATTCCAGCAGTTTGTGTCTATCTCCGGTAGTAAAGGGTTGTTTTATTGAAAACTGGATTGAACTGGTGGCGTCATGGCATGGTATGGGGGTTTCAACACACAGAAATAAAAAAGGCTGCAGAGAGTGCTGGACTCAGCCCAGTCCTTCACAACCTCAGCCAGCCCCTCCATCATAAGCATCTACATGAGGCATTGCTTCGGAAGGGTGACATTTATCATCAAGGGTCTCCACCATCTAGTTTTAGTTTTAGATTTAGAGATACAGCGCGAAACCAGGCCCTTCGGCCCGTTGAGTCCACACCGCCCAGCGACCAGGCTGTACACTAGCACTAGCCCACACACTGGGGACAACTTACAAATTACAATTTACAGAAGCCAATTGACCGACAAACAAAGGTTCTGGAGGGCTTATGTTATAAGGAGGGGCTGGATAGATCATGTATATTTTCCCTGGAGTGTTGGAGGCTGAGGAATGACCTAATAGAGGTAAATAATATCATGAGGAACATAGATAAGGGAAATAGCCACTGTCTGTTCGCCAGGGTTAGAGAGTATAAAACAAGAGGGCATAGGTTTAAGGTGAGAGAGCAAAACTTTTAAAAGGTGCCCATAGTGGCAACTTTTTCAGACAGAGGATGATGCACTCATGGATCGAGGTATCAGAGGAAAAGGTAAAGGCAGGTATAATTATAGAAACATAGAAAATAGGTGCAGGAGGAGGCCATTTGACCCTTCGAGCCTGCACCGCCATTCATTGTGATCATAGAAACATAGAAACATAGAAAATAGGTGCAGGAGGGGGCCATTCGGCCCTTTGAGCCAGCACCGCCATTCATTGTGATCATGGCTGATCGTCCCCAATCAATAACACGTGCCTGCCTTCTCCCCATATCATTTGGCCTCCACTGCCTTCTGTGGCAGGGACTTGAAGCAAAACAATTGTCTACTGTATATTTCCTCTCAGTAGAGGTTAAGAGCAAAATAACTCTGAGGGTGAGTCGATGGGTTAGTGAGAAAGAATAGACGTTTCAGGAGTTTAGGGAAATAAAAGGGGGAAATGGTACTGAATGAGAGCACAGTTTCAATGACTGAGTTTCAATGCAGGCAACTGGGGCAAAAAGGACATAGTTTCAAAATGTGGAAAACAATCGGTGGAGGATGTCTATGGAGATCTGGGAGTCCATAATAGATTAAAATGCTAGAGACAAGAATTTAAAAAAAATTCAAGACCAATCAAATGCTACTCCTTGTAGCAAGAGTATTTGAATATAAGGGAGCAGAAGTTATTTCACAAATGTATCAATTCTTAGTTACACAATACCTGGGGTACAATGTGTAATTCCAGATAGATACAACCTATGCCTTGAGAGTATATTACAGAATACAGCATAGAGTCATACAGCATGGAAACAGGCCCTTCAGCCCAACTTACCCACCTACACTAGTCCTTTCTGCCCATATGTCTGGCCCATATTCCACCAGCTGGCTTTTCAATTCTCCCGCTCCGACACAGCAATTAGTCGCTTCTACCAATCCACCAGCGTAGAATTCCTGCTTCTCCACCAATCCTGGAATTAAGTGGCTCCACCAGTTTACCGGATAACTTTTCAATTTACCCATTCCTGCTCCCAATCTGAAATTCACTGGCTCCATCAATCCACCGGCCAGCTTCTCATTTCTCCTGCTCCTGATCCAACACGGAAATTCACTGGCTCTACGAATCCACAGCTAGCTTTGCAATTCTCCCATCCCTGCCTCAACACGGAAATTAACCGACTCCACCAATCCACCTGCTAATATTTGAATTCTTCTGCTCCAAATATGCAATTACCTCGCCCCATCACCTACTAGCTTTGCTGTGCTCCCGCCCCTTCTCCGACACTGGCTCAACCATTCCACTGTACAGCTTTTCAATGTTTGTGCTTCGACACAGTAATTAACTGCCGCTATAACTCCACCAGCCGGCTTTTCAATTTTCCCGTTCCTCCTCCAGCGCTGAAACGAATAAGCTCCACCCATCAACCTTTTCAATTCTGAAAAGTCTGAAGAAGGGTCTCGACCCAAAACGTCACCCATTCATTCCTTCTCTCCAGAGATGCTGCCTGTCCTGCTGAGTTACTCCAGCATTCTGTGTCTATTTTCAATTCAATTCCCCTGCTCCTGTTCAGACACTGAAATTAACTGACTCAACCAACCAGCTAGTTTTTTAATTCTCCTGCAGACACTAGCTATTCAATTCTCCACAATTCTCCGATGTCAGGCTAACTGGTCTATAATTCCCTGTTTTCTCTCTCCCGACTTTCTTAAAAAGTGGGATAACATTAGCTACACTCCAATCCACAGGAACTGATCCTGAGTCTATAGAACATTGGAAAATTATCATGGCTGATCATCCACAATCAGTAACCCGTGCCTGCCTTCACCCCATATCCCTTGATTCCGCCAGCCCCTAGAGCTCTATCTAACCCTCTTTTAAATCCATCCAAAGTGAATTGGCCTCCACTGCCTTCTGTGGCAGAGAATTCCACAAATTCACAACTCTCCGAGTGAAAAAGTTTTTTTCTCATCTCAATATTAAATGGCCTACCCTTTATTCTTAGACTGCGGTCCCTGGTTCTTAACTTCCCCCATCAATGGGAACACTTTTCCTGCTTGTCCAGTCCTTTTATAATTTAATACATTTCTATAAGATACCCTCTCATCCTTCTAAATTCCAGTAAATATAAGCCCACTCTTTCAAATCTTTCTTCATATGACAGTCCCACCATCCCAGGGATTAACCTTGTGAACCTATGCTGCACTGCCTCAATAGCAAGAATGTCCCTCCTCAAATTAGGAGACCAAAACTGCGCACAATACTCTAGATATCCTCTCGTTATGGCACTTAAAACACGCATACAGTTACATGGATAGGAAAGGTTTAAATGAATATGGGTCAAGCACCGGCAAGTGGGTCTAACTTGGTTAAACAACTTCATCTGTATGGATAAGTTAGGCCAAAGGGCTTGTGTCCGCGCTGTATATATCCAAGATTCTATTCCCCAGAACGCTAGTGAGAGAATTTTACAATTAACGCGACTGAATATGATCCAAAAAAAGTAAATTCTTGAAGAAGAATATTTAATTTACTCAACCACCTTGAAGCTATGACTTTCATCCTAGGGCTTTAAAAAATAGTAATCTGAAGAGATTTAACATGTATAATAAGAGTAAAGGGGTGGCAAGGGAAAGAGAACATCTCTTAAAAGTTCAGTATGACCTACTTTGTCTCGAGTTAAGGAAGATGGGGGAAGATATTAAATGAATATTCCCTCATCAATTTTTATGCGGGAGATCATGTAAGCTAAGGAATTTAGCTATTTGTGATGTCTTAAACCATATATGAAAAACCAAAGAGTGGCTATTGGCGGTTTTAAAGCGCTTTAAGTTGTATAAATTATCTTCTTCCCACCTAGAAATCAGAAGCTTTTTCATTCGAATGTCTACAATATAATTAATAATTAAGGTAGAGGTTACAGTTTTTGTTTTAGAGATACAGAGTGGAAACAGGCCCTTTGGCCCACCGAGTCCCCACCGACCAGCGATCCCCGAACATTAATACTACCCTACACACAAGAGGGACAATTTACACTAATACCGCCAATTAACCTGTAAACCTGTACATCTTTGGAGTGTGGCAGGAAAGCAAAGATCGCAGAAAAAACCCACGCAGGTCACGGGGAGAACGTACAAACTCCATACAGACAGCACCCGTAGTCGGGGTCGAACCCAGGTCTCCGGCGCTGCAAGGGCTGTAAGGCAGCAGCTCTCCGGCTGCGCCACCATGACCGCCACTTTTCAATGGCAGCACGGTGGCGCAGTTGTACAGCTGCTGCTTTATCAACTATGAGATTCAAAGAAGAGGAAGTACTGACACTTTTGAGAAATATAAAAGTGGATAAGTCTCCAGGTCCGGACAGGATATTCCCTAGGACATTGAGGGAAGTTAGTGTAGAAATAGCAGGGGCTATGACAGAAATATTTCAAATGTCATTAGAAACGGGAATAGTGCCGGAGGATTGGCGTACTGCGCATGTTGTTCCATTGTTTAAAAAGGGGTCTAAGAGTAAACCTAGCAATTATAGACCTGTTAGTTTGACGTCAGTGGTGGGCAAATTAATGGAAAGGATACTTAGAGATAATATATATAAGCATCTGGATAAACAGGGTCTGATTAGGAACAGTCAACATGGATTTGTGCCTGCAAGGTCATGTTTGACTAATCTTCTTGAATTTTTTGAAGAGGTTACCTGGGAAATTGATGAGGGTAAAGCAGTGGATGTTGTATATATGGACTTCAGTAAGGCCTTTGACAAGGTTCCTCACGGAAGGTTGGTTAAGAAGGTTCAATGGTTGGGTATTAATGGTGGAGTCGCAAGATGGATTCAACAGTGGCTGAATGGGAGATGCCAGAGAGTAATGGTGGATGGTTGTTTGTCAGGTTGGAGGCCAGTGACTAGTGGGGTGCCACAGGGATCTGTGTTGGGTCCACTGTTGTTTGTCATGTACATCAATGATCTGGATGATGGTGTGGTAAATTGGATTAGTAAGTATGCAGATGATACTAAGATAGGTGGGGTTGTGGATAATGAAGTAGATTTTCAAAGTCTACAGAGAGATGTATGCCAGTTGGAAGAGTGGGCTGAAAGATGGCAGATGGAGTTTAATGCTGATAAGTGTGAGGTGCTACATCTTGGCAGGACAAATCAAAATAGGACGTACATGGTAAATGGTAGGGAATTGAAGAATGCAGGTGAACAAAGGGATCTGGGAATAACTGTGCACAGTTCCCTGAAAGTGGAATCTCATGTAGATAGGGTGGTAAAGAAAGCTTTTGGTGTGCTGGCCTTTATAAATCAGAGCATTGAGTATAGAATTTGGGATGTAATGTTAAAATTGTACAAGGCATTGGTGAGGCCAATTCTGGAGTATGGTGTACAATTTTGGTCGCATAATTATAGGAAGGATGTCAACAAAATACAGAGAGTACAGAGGAGATTTACTAGAATGTTGCCTGGGTTTCAGCAACTAAGTTACAGAGAAAGGTTGAACAAGTTAAGGCTTTATTCTTTGGAGCGCTGAAGGTTAAGGGGGGACTTGATAGAGGTCTTTAAAATGATGAGAGGGATAGACAGAGTTGACGTGGATAAGCTTTTCCCACTGAGAGTAGGGAAGATTCAAACAAGGGGACATGACTTGAGAATTAAGGGACAGAAGTTTAGGGGTAACATGAGGGGGAACTTCTTTACTCAGAGAGTGGTAGCTGTGTGGAATGAGCTTCCAGTGAAGGTGGTGGAGGCAGGTTCGTTTTTATCATTTAAAAATAAATTGGATAGTTATATGGACGGGAAAGGAATGGAGGGTTATGGTCTGAGCGCAGGTATATGGGACTAGGGGAGAATACGTGTTCGGCACGGACTAGAAGGGTCGAGATGGCCAGTTTCTGTGCTGTAATTGTTATATGGTTACAGCTTCAGAGACCCAGGTTCAATCCTAGCCACGAGTGCTGTCTGTAAGGGGTTTGTATCTTCTCCCCGTGACTTACATGGGTTTTCTCCGAGATCTTTGGTTTCCTCCCACACTCCAAAGGCGTACAGGTTTGTGGGTTAATTGGCTTGGTATGAATGTAAAATTATCCCTAGTGTTACAGTGCAGGTTGTCACTGACTCGGTGGGGCCGAAGGGCTTGTTTCCGCGCTGTATCTCTAAACTAAACTAAACTAAACTAAACTAAACTAAACTAAACTAAACTAAACTAAACTAAACTAAACTAAACTAAACTAAACTAAACTGCATGTTCTTTGTTAATACTTTGATTCTTTTGGAATAACTACTAATGCAAGGTCTCGGGGATTCAGAAGTTCAATTACATGAGTAGCAACCAGAGTTTTTGAACACTGATGCAGAGACATAGGTTTGAATCTCTTCTTGGCAGCGGCTCTATGATCTGCGCCACCATGTTCGAATTCACTCACTTGGGGACAAACCAATTCTTTATTTCCGCCTGTAAAATAGTAATGAATGTAAAACCCTTTATTGACAACATATTTTGAAGTTATAATACAATTTAAAGCTACAAACACGACAAATGTGAATATAATCCCCTACTTTTTTTCAGCATAAATGTGATGTTTTGATCCAAATGTCAGGAAGCTGCTGTAAGAAACTTGCATATGCATTGCAAGCAATTGAAGATAGAATTATCTTTGTTTCGTATCTGGTAGTAGTTGTGGCATCACAACTTTTTTAAAGATTTCATACTTGGAATTATGATCTCAGAAATATTCTGCTTCAAAAAAGTCTGAACAAAATTCACCATTGATAATATGTCAAACATGTTGTAAGTTGAAAGCAGACAGACACATACACAAACTGCTGGAGTAACTCAGCAGATCAGGGCAGCATCTGGAGAAAAAAGGGCTAGGTGGCCTGACCATGTTAACTTGTGTTATAACCTAGCATCTGCAGTGCTTTTTAAAAATTATATGCTGATATTTGTGCCAGCTGTTAAATTATAGATATAGCTCTAAGGGCTAACAGAATCAAGGGATATGGGGAGAAAGCAAGAACGGGATATTGTTTTTGGATGATCAGTCATGATCATATTGAATGATCTGGCTCGAGGGGCGGAATACCTACTCCTGCACCTATTTTCTATGTTTCTAACAGTGGGTAAATGAATCAAACATTTAGCAATAAAATAATTCCCAAATGAAAAATAATCTCGTAGTTTTCAACAGCGTATACTTTGAGTTATTATGTAATAATTTTCAGCTCATGGATTCTCACACTTTTGTTAAGGAACTTATGTTAGCAGAAACTCAAATCCAATGTTAGGACATTGTTGTCCTTCTAATGGCTCGGGGACACATTAAATGCCCAGTAAGTCATTCATTCAGTGGGAAAGTGCTCCATCGCTAATACTAAACCCACAATTACTTGAGAAAAGATGAAATTTCGGCATGGAAAGTAAGAAAAATGCCCTTCATAGTCGTAAGAAATAGTAGTAGTTCTCGTGCCTGCTCCACCATTCAGCAATAGCTAATCTCTTCAGTGATGCCCACCCCCCTTGAACAGCCCCATTTCCCTCGATTCCTGTAATATCTCAAATTTATCCACCTCTTCATCAAGCAAATAACTGCGGGGAGAAAAGAAAGCGAGGAAAAAAAACAATCTCATGAGTATAACACCTATGTTTTATGTAAATAATAAAAACCTGATGATAAGTTCTGGAGCAGAATTATGCCATTCGGCCCATCAAGCCTACTCCAACTTTCAATCTTGGCTGATCTATCTTTCCCTCTCAACCCCATTCTCCTGCCTTCTCCCCATAATCCCTGACACACGTACTAATCAAGAATCCGTCAATCTCCACCTTAAAAATATCCACTGCCGGTCCCCCCATCCGTCTGTGGCAATGAATTCCACAGATTCACCACCATCTGACTAAAGAAATTCCTCCTCATCTCCTTTCTAAAGTTACGTCCTTTATTCTGTGTGGCCTCTGGTGCTTGATTCTCCCACAAGTGGAAAAATCCTCTCTACATCCTTTGAGCACAGGAAGCTCACTAATGCAAGAAAGAAGAATGCTGGTTGCTTCATCCGTGAAAATGAGCAAGCTATGAGAGCTGATTCCATGGCTAAGAAGCTGCTAAGTGACAATGATACTGATTTTTGGAACGAAGTGAGAGCTCTTAACAGCTGCTAAATATCCCTACCATGCACTGTAGATAGAATCTCCGGAACAGCTAATATCGCAGAGTTATTGCGACAACATTATAGTACTTTATGCAAATGTGTCCAAGGTGATTTGTATAGGGTGGACAATATTGAGAGTAATGACTCAATGGTGATTCAATGGTATCATGTAGCAATGTTACAACATTTTGAGATTTAAAAAATCAAGTCTGCAATTTATCCCACCAATTAAAGCATAAAAAGAAGTTTAATTTGACACCTAATTCACTATCTTATCTTCAGTATTAAAAAAGCTATGGCCATTTTCATACTCGGAAATTAGCATCTTGTTCCCTATTGATTTTCCATTAACACAAAAGTTATGATCAAGGACAGTAAAATAGCCATAACTTTATTAAAAATTAAGAGAACTGAAATAAATGTTCAGTTATTATAGATAGAAGCATTCTGAAACGAATATTAAACAATCTTACTTGGATGACCTGAAATTAAAGCATATAATTAGTTAGTTACCCAATTGTAGCTAATTCCAAAATTCAATTACTAGATCTAAACATCTATCCATTTCTTAAGAAAAGATGAACATTTTTAAATAGCCTAAGTGTCCAAAGAGCATTCACACAAGAAATCACAATAAAACATGATTTTTAAATCTCATTGACATTAATTTATAGGCCAAATGGAAGGGATTTAATGTTCAATTGCTGTAAATTAATGGCCATTTAAATCAGCTTGCAAGTGGGATTTTCTCAAACGCGCTGGTTTAGAACGCTGCCATAGCGGTGGATTGAAGCCCATATGCGGCATGAAAAACACTGCAGGATTGAATGGGCCCCCAAGTCACGTATTCGCAACTTAAAATTTTGAATAAAGGGACCTTAAGAAGCCCTTTTTAATGTAAAAATAAACAACGTACCTTGCCTTGTCCCCTACATGAGATCCATCCCGTTGTCGGCGTTCGCGGCTTTAGAGGATGATTTTTAATCTACTATAGTAATTAAATAACCCAATTTAGTTTAAAAATACCTGCAGCGAACGAATTTCACAGCGATTTTTCGTCAGCAACTAAGTAGGCTGAACAACATCGATTTCAACAGCCTAGAGAAAATCGCGTTTTAAACCTGCCCCCCTCTCAAAGGCGCCAAAGTCGCGCACACGGGCAGCGGCAGAACTGCAGCGCCGCTGAAGGTAAGTTTTGCAACATACCTATATCATGCCATGAACAAGCTGTCCAACAACAAAGCAAGCTGCTTAGATCATATTTCTGTTGAACATCTTAAGTATGTGAGTATGAGGATAGCTCCTCTCCTTGATATTTGTTTTACTGGTTTTATGATTCATGGCTTGGTATAGACTGACTGTTGTCTGTTCTGCTAGTGCCGGTCATTAAAGCAAAGTTGGTAAAGTAGGCAGCCTAAATAATTACAGGCCCATAGCTTTAGTCAGCATATTGTCAAAAGTCCTAGAAAGAATTCTGCTGGATAGAATTAAGGGGCTGTCCCTATTGGGCGACCTAATCTGCGAGTTTAGAACAGTGTCTTTGACCTTCAAACTCGCATGGTCGACACATGGTCCTAGCAGGTCTTATCAGGCTGCTGGAACTCTCCTTCATGCTCGAAGGAAGTTCCCGAAAAATTTTCAGCATGTTGAAAACATTTCCGCAAGTAAAATTTGGTTGGCATCGTTCTTTTTGACGCTTAGTGCAGTGGAGTGGGGTCGCTATTTAGTTACAGGCAGTCGAGGGCAGCCGCAGGCAATCTCTTTCGCTGACTGGGCATTTTGATTGGCTCATTGGAGTTTTCAGGACCAAGGAAAACCTACCGGCAGGTTAAATGCCCGCTAAACTTTATTATACTTCTTAAAAGTGTCTCCACTCCTTATCCCCCCCTTCTCCCCCCTTCTCACCCCATTCTCTCTCCTTCTCTCCCCTTCTCTCCCCTTCTCCTCCCTTCTATCCCCTTCTCTCCCTTCTCTCCCCTTCTCCCCCCCGCGCTCTCTAAAAGACTTACCGTACACTGTGGCATCCATTTACCTTCCTCTACATCAAGCAGACAGTGCTCCCCCGCTTTCCCTGGCCCCCGCCTTCGCGATGTGTTTGTGTGTGTGTGTGTGTGTGTGTGTGTGTGTGTGTGTGTGTGTGTGTGTGTGTGTGTGTGTGTGTGTGTGTGTGTGCGGTCAGTCGATCCAGCTCGCGGTTTCAACGCGGAGGGTCGATCCAGCTCGAGATTTTCCAGGCGAGTGCCCTCGAGCTTGAAGGTCGAAGACACTCTCTTTAACTCGCGGATTAGGTCGCCCAAGTGGGACAGCCCCTTAAATGAGTTTGTTAACTCCACAGATAACCAGTTTGGTTTTAAAGCTAAACATGGCACTGACTTGCGCATATATGCCCTAAAGGAGATTGTAAACAAACTTAGAGGTAAAAACTCATCAATTCTTATGTGCTTTATTGATGCTTCCAAAGCCTTTGATCATGTTAATCATAGAAAGTTGTTTGTTAAATTGAGTCAAAGAGGGCGAACCATATTATGTATGCAGATGATCTTGTGGTCTTTAGTCCATCTAGCGCTGGTCTCCAGCACCTCCTTACTATATGTTCTGTGTATGGTGTAGAACATGATATTAAATATAATGCTGATAAGAGTGCTGTTGTCATCTGTAGAACCAAAGAGGATTTTAAATGTCTAAAATTTCCTGATTTTAAATTGTCTGACAATAATCTTAGTGTCTGTGATAAGGTAATATATCTTGGACATTTTATTACAGAACAAATGACAGATGATGAGGATAATTATAGTCAACGATGTATGCTGTATGTACAGGTGAATATTCTCTTACGTAAGTTTGGTGCGTGTACAGATGTGGTGAAGATGTTTCTTTTTAGAGCATACTGCACACCACTCTCTACTGCACACCTGTGGTCAAACTACAGAAAGACAAGTTTACAGAGACTAAACGTGGCTTATAATTATGACATGAGAACACTGCTAAGGAAACCTAGATGGTGTCGTGCTAGTGAATGTTTGTGGCTGCAGGAGTCAGTACTTTAGAAGCTATCCTAAGAAATCATATGTATACATTTATTTACAGGATTAATGATTGAAAATGTAATTATCGTTGTCTTATCAAACATAAGATTTAGCACTACACGCTACCAATCCCAGCTGTGGAGACACTGGTATAGTTGTCTCGTTGTAGGACGTTGAGGAAGATGACTGAACTTTATTGCCTTCCTTCACAGTGGGAACGTTGATTCTGCTGTGTGGGGATGTTGAACTCTATCATGTATTGGGATCTTTTTTATTCACATGGCTGTATGGTAACTCAAATCTCACTGTACCAATTGGTGCATGTGACAATAAACGTAACTTGAACTTGAACTTGATCTTTCTTTTTTAATTATGAATTGTGTTTAAATCATGTGTTGTGTTTTTGTATATAATTTATGATGCTCTTATAAGTAATTTACTGAGCTTTTATATGTATCTTATGGTGTTTTCATATGCAATGTATTTTATGTAAATGTCTCTTGTATGGACCTTGAGTCTGAAATAAAGGTAAATAGAAAAATAATAATACATCAACTCCATCCAGGCCTTTCATTATTTGGTAAGTTTCAATGAGGTACCCCTTCATCCTTCTAAACTCCAGCGAGTTCAGGCCCAGTGCCTTTATGCGCTCATCACATGCAACTCAATCATTCCTGAGATCATTCTCGGTAATGTAAAGCAAAACAAAATTGTTGTGTTACTTTCTAAGTACAGCCCCCCCCCTCTCCCGAATATGTGTTACCTAGGCCGGGTGAGGGAACTCATCTCTGCCTCATCGGGATTCATCCGCAGCTGGGTCGAATTTGTCCTCTGTGGCCAGAGCTCTGCGAGAATTGCCACTTTCATTTCACTGCACATCTCGTATGTGCATGTGACAAATAAACTTGACTTGACTTGACTTGACTTGACTTGACTTGGACATCGTGGGACCATATTTTGGCACCTCGCCGCTTTAAGCGGACCGTTACAATACCGTTTGACTGTACTCGCTGGAGTTTAGAAGGTTGAGGGGGGACCTCAATGAAACTTTACAGAATAATCAAAGGCATAGATAGAGGGGATGTGGAAAGTAGACACAAAATGCTGTAGTAACTCAGCGGGTCAGGCAGCATCTCTGGAGTGAAGGAATGGGTGACGTTTCGGGTTGAGACCCTTCTTTGGGCTGATGTCAGGAGAGTGGGCGAGACAGAGATAGAATGTAGTTGGAGACAGTAAGACTGGTGGGAGAACAGGTAAGGGGGAGGGGATGGAGAGAGAGGGAAAGAGCTATTTGAAGTTAGAGAAGTCAATGTTCATACCGCTAGGGTGAATGAATCCCTTTCCCAATCTGGCCTATCTGTCCTGGGTCTCCTCCATTGTGAGAGTGAGGCCCAGCGCAAATTGGAGGAACAGCACCTCGTATTTCGCTTGGGTAGTTTACACCCTAGCAGTATGAATATTGACTTCTCTAACTTCTAGTGGATGTGGAAAGGATGTTTCCACTGGTGGGTGAGTCTCGGACCAGAGGTCATAGCCTCAGAATTAAAGACTGCTCTTTTAGAAAGGAGGTGAGGAGGAACTTCGTTAGTCAGAGGGTAGTTAATCCATGGAACTCATTGCCACAGAGGGCTGTGGAGGCCTAGTCAGTGAATATTTTTAAGGCAGAGATAGGCAAATTCTTGATTAGAACGGGTGTCAAGGATTACGGGTAGAAGGCAGGAAAATGGGATTAGGAGGCAGAGATCAGCCATGATTGAATGGCGGAGTGGACTCGATGGGCCGAATGGCCTGATTCTATTCCTAGAACATGAACTTGCGACTCCTCTCAGAAGCTGCGACCTCTCTGGAACCAAGGGTGCCAGATAATCAGACGTTTAAGGTGAAGTTTATGTTTGAGGTTTAGGTTTGTTATTGTCACGTGTACCGAGGTACAGTGAAAAGCTTCATTTTGCAAAGCTAACCAAACAGATCAAATATTCCATAAATAAATACAATCAACACAGACTCAAATTCAACAGAGAGAGCAAAGGGGAAGATACGTCGATTGTCGTCGATTTCAGAAGGAAAATTCAGCCCAGTCACACTCCACTTTGCATTAACAACTCAGCAGTGGAGCAGGTGAAAAGCATCAAGTTCCTGGGGGTGCATATAACGGACGCCTTAAACTGGTCCACAAACATTACATCTCTGGCAAAACGGGCACAGCAGCGGTTGTACTGCCTCCGCAGGTTGAGAAGTTTACACCTCCACCCTCCCATCCTCGCCACTTTCTACAGAAGCACAATTGAGTCGGTTGTGACCAGCTGCATCTCTACGTGGTGCGGCAGCTGTACAGCTGCGGACTGGAAGTGCCTTCAGAGAGTGGTGAGGACAGCGGGAAAAATAATTGGGACTTCTCTTCCTTCCATCATGGACATGGGGTACAAGCGCTGTCTGATTAGAGCTAAGGGCATTACCAGAGCCCCCACACACCCACAATTTGGACTGTTTATACTGCTTAACTCTGGGAGGAGGTACCGCAGCATGAAGAGCAGGACAACCAGGTTCTGCAACAGCTTCATCCCCCAGGCCATAAGATTACTGAACAATCAACAAAACCGAGGCTAGAACTTTTTAAATATCGACACTTTTTAAAAAACTTTTTATATATATTTTATTTTACATAACCATGCACATGAGGCATTTTTATGGACGCACCTAGCACTTTTACTATTACCTGATTTGGAGAGTCAAATGCAACGAAATTTTGTTCAAGGTGCACTGTGTCTAGGTGTATATCTGAATGACAATAAAGTTTCATTCATTCATTCATACAGAGTCCAGAATATAATTATCTGCATTGTAGCGCATCAGTTCCCGAGACAAAGTCCAATGTCCTCAATGGGGTGGAGGTGAATCAGACAGTATTCTAGATTTTGGAAGGACCATTCAAAAGCTTGATAATGGATTGGACCTGTAATAAGGGACTGAAGGAGGTATGAAGAGCAACATTAACGAGCCAGGAAAAATATTTAGTTGTTTAGTTTTAGAGATCCAGCGCTGAAACAGGCCCCACGGCCCACCGAGACCGCACTGACCAGCTATCCCCACACGCTGACACTTTCCTACACACACTAGGGACAATTTATATTTATACCAAGCCAATTAACCTACAAACCTGTTCGTCTTGGGAGTGTGGGAGGAAACCGAAGATCTCGGAGAAAACCCACGCAGGTCGCGGGGAGAATGTAAAAATCCCGCACAGACAGGACCCGTAGTCAGGATCGAACCCGGGGAATGGTATGTTAGCTTTCATAGCAAAAGGATTTGAGTATAGGAGCAGGGAGGTTCTACTGCAGTTGTACAGGGTCTTGGTGAGACCACACCTGGAGTATTGCGTACAGTTTTGGTCTCCAAATCTGAGGAAGGATATTATTGCCATAGAGGGAGTGCAGAGAAGGTTCACCAGACTGATTCCTGGGATGTCAGGACTGTCTTATGAAGAAAGACTGGATAGACTTGGTTTATACTCTCTAGAATTTAGGAGATTGAGAGGGGATCTTATAGAAACTTATAAAATTCTTAAGGGGTTGGACAGGCTAGATGCAGGAAGATTGTTCCCGATGTTGGGGAAGTCCAGGACAAGGGGTCACAGCTTAAGGATAAGGGGGAAATCCTTTAAAACCGAGATGAGAAGAACTTTTTTCACACAGAGAGTGGTGAATCTCTGGAACTCTCTGCCACAGAGGGTAGTCGAGGCCAGTTCATTGGCTATATTTAAGAGGGAGTTAGATGTGGCCCTTGTGGCTAAGGGGATCAGAGGGTATGGAGAGAAGGCAGGTACGGGATACTGAGTTGGATGATCAGCCATGATCATATTGAATGGCGGTGCAGGCTCGAAGGGCCGAATGGCCTACTCCTGCACCTAATTTCTATGTCTATGTTTCTATGTCTCTGATGCTGTAAGGCAGCAACTCTTCCGCTGTGCCGCCGTGCCGCCCTAGTGCACGCCTTTGTTTTTTTTTCTAGCATCTGTAAAATGCAAAGGGATATTTTAACCTTGTGGCTGTGGTTGGGTATCTTACATCAGTGAAGTTGCTGCCTGGAGCAAATGCCATTCATGCTGCAGAAAAACCACAGAAAGTACTCTCCGGTTTTAGAATACTCATAATCAATGCCACGAGCAATTTGCTTGTGTGCTGAAAAGGAACAGAGAAATTGGAGGCAATAGCCCCTGCTTGCCTGCAGTGAATTATGCACCAACAATTGTATTAAAGCAAGGAATACGAAAAGAACACTTGACTTCTCGAGAAGCCTCTTTGAAAGACCAGGAGCTGATCATGCATTTTTCATCTCCTTCGTGTCTGATACAAATGATTTCAGCTGCCCACTGGTAATCTAATTGGACATTTAGCTTAGTTTAGTTTAGAGATACTGCGCGGAAACAGGCCCTTCGGCCCACCGTGCCTGCAGCGAGCAGCGATCCCCGCACACTAACACACACACACACACACCCGACACACGCTAGGGACAATTTTACAATTATACCAAGCCAATTACACTGCAAACCTGTACGTCTTTGGAGTGTGGGAGGAAACCGAAGATCTCAGAGAAACCCCACGCAGGTCACGGGGAAAACGTACAAACTCCGTACAGACAGCACCCGTAGTCAGGATCGAACCCATGTTTCTGGCAATGTGAGGCAGCAACTCTACCACTGCCCCACCATGCCACCCTATACTTATCAATCCCATTTGCTCTCCTTCAGTTGTTTATTTTGTCCTGGAACCATCAACACAGTAGGGTTGTATCCTATGGCCTGGGACACTTCAGTGCTACAACCTACCATCTTGTGGCTTCTAACGCAGGGCTGGTCACAGGGTCATAGAGTCATACAGCCTAGAAACACACACTATGGCCCAACTCGACCATGCCGACCTTAGTCCACATGATCACCTGGTTAACAAAGACTTTAACTACCTTTTCCATTCCCATCCTGGCCTTTGTGTCCTGGGCCTCCTCCATTGTCAGAGTGACGCCCAGTGCTAATCGGAGGAACAGCACCTCATATTTTGCTTGGGCAGCTTACACCCCAGCGGTGTGATTACTGATTTCTCTAACTTCAAGTAACCCCTGCATCCTCTCTCTCTCCATCCCTCCCCCACCCTAGTCATCGTACTAGTTTCACTGTCTGTATAACTTGTTATCACCTGCCCCACAGCCAACAATGGACCATTGTGGGCTCCACCTTTTCTTGATCGGCGTTTTTTGCATATCATTCAATTTTCTATGTACCTTTGTTTCTATGTACCATTTTTTTCCCCTGACACAGTCTGAAGAAGTGTTCTCGATCTGCAATGTCACCTATTCCTTCTCTCCAGCGATGCTGCCTGACCCGTTGAGTTACTCCAGCTTTTTGTGTCTATCCCCATCTAATGAATCCCATTTGTTCACATTTGACCAATATCCTTCTAACCCTTTCCTATCCAAGTAGCTGCCCAAGTATGTTTCAAATGTTGTTATAGTACAGTATCTGTCTCATCTACCTCCACTGGCACCACATATCACCCTCTAAATGAAAAGGTTGCACCTAAGGTTCCTATTAAATCTTTCCCCTCCGATTCCCATAAAATCTTTCCCTTCTCATGAACCTATTTTCTCTGATTCTTTATTCCCCATTCTGGGCAAAAGATCTATCTATCTATTCACCTCAAGGTTTTATACACATATATAAGATCAGCCCTAGCATGCCCATTCTTTCCAAATAGTTCAGGCTCTTGAGCACTGGCAACTGTGTGCGGACGTGGCATCGAAGGACGAGAAGCCGATGCAAAGAAGTGGAAGCCAAATAACCGAACGGAAACGAAGCCAAAACACCAACTAACCGAAAGGGTGGGATGCCTAAAAGCAAACTCACCGAAAGGGCAGGATGCCTAAAAGCAAACTCACCAAAACCGATCATTAATCCAGACCTCCGGCCATCTGGGAGTCCGACTACCGGCAGCAATCAGTCGACCGTCGCCATCATCCGGCCGACACACAGCCCGTCCGTCACAGTGCGGCCGCACGGGGGAGACGAGGCGGAGGGCAGCCGTGGCCGTGGGAGAATGGGGGCTGTCCCGAGGGATGCGCTCCTTCGGCCGCTTACAACGGTGCTCGGGTTCAGAGTGCCCAGTCATCTATGGCTTGTGTGGGAAAATGACCCCCACCCTCCCATCTCCACCGGCCAGTGATGTGATGGACACGGGGGTCTGGACCAATCGCTGACAATTCCCCCCTCCCCCCCCCCCTGGGCGGCGTCCTTGTCCGTTATTTTACTTTTCGGCAGAGCTGCTATTCGGTGAGCTGGCTTGTAGGCAGCGCAGCCTTTCGGTGAGTTGGTGTTTCGGCAGAGCGGCCTTTCGGTGAGTTTGCTTTTAGGCGTCCCGCCCTTTCACTTAGTTGGCTTTTAGGCGTCACGCCCTTTCGGCTATTTGGCATTTCAGCTTCATTTCCATTCAGTTATTTGGCTTCCACTTCTTTGCTTCAGCTTCTCGTCCTTCGAAGCCACGTCTGGGTACCACTGGCAACATCCTCATAAATCTTCTCCGCACTCTGCAATTTGTATTTGAAAAGAATGCTATATATCTCTTTACCTTTTAATTCAAGACTTTGACTCTGGATCTAATCTCACAAATCTAGATTCAATCGCACAGAACAAAAAAATCAAACCCGGTACAAAAAACTAATAAAAAAATATAAATAAATAAATGTAATAAAATGACTGGACAAGCTAGATGCAGGAAAAATGTTCCCAATGATGGGTGAGTCCAGAGCCAGGGCCCACAGTCTAAGAATAAAGGGGGGGGGCATTTAAAATTCAGATGAGAATAAACTTTTTCACCCAGAGGGTTGTGAATTTGTGGGATTCTCTGCCACAAAAGGCAGTAAGGCCAATTCACTGGATGAATTTAAAAGGGAGTTAGATAGAGCTCTAGGGGCTAGCGGAATCAAGGGATATGGGGAGAAGGCAGGCACGGGTTACTGATTGTGGATGATCAGCCATGATCACAATAAATGATGGTGCAGGCTCGAAGGGCCAAATGGCCTCCTCCTGCACCTGTTTTCTATGTTTCTAAATCATATGACATTCAGATTAGTAAAGTCATGCAATTCATGGAAAACCTACATTTAAAAACAGCATTGCACAGACAAAAGGAATTTCAGACAAGGATCATAAGATCAAAAATGATAGGGGTAGAAATAGGCTATTCGGCCCATCAAGTCTACTCTGCCATTCAATCTTGGCTGATCTTTATCTCCCTCCTAACCCCATTTTCCTGCCTTCTCCCCATAACCCCTGACATCCGTAATCAAGAATCTATCTATCTCTGCCTTAAATAACTCCACTGATTTTGCTTCCACAGCCTTCTGTGGCAAAGAATTCCACAGATTCACCACCATTCTGACTAAAGAAATTCCTCCTCATCCCCTTCGCAAAAGAACATCCTTTGATTCTGAGGCTGTGACCTAGAATCTGTAGGACCTATCCTAGGCTCTCCCACTAGTGGAAACATCCAGTCTATCGAAGCCTTTCACTATTCTGTACGTTTCAATGTGCCCCCCCCCTCCCCCTCATTCTTCTAAACCCCAGCGAATATAGGCCCAGTGCTGTCAAGCGCTGTGAATGGATAAATCTAGATCTGAGGTCTCAAAAAAAGGCACAAAAATGTTCCAGGTCAGACAGCATCTCAGGAGAACATGGATCGGCAACATTTCGGGTCAGGATCTGAAGAAGGGTCCTAATCTGAAACATCACCTATCCATGTTCTCCAGAGATGCTGCCTCACCCACTGAGTTGCTCCAGCACTTTGTGTCTTTTTCTGTATTTGGAATTCGCAGTTGCTTGTTTCTCCTGTGCTCTAAATATCGAATAACTACTCGCAGAACTGAACTTGCCCCTGGTAGGGGGTTAGAGGAAAGATTTGATGCAGGTTTGCAAAATGCTGAGAGATACAGGACTCTAATCATTTTGGATTGAGAACCCAGAAATGGAAAACACTCATACAAAATTAATAAGCTTTAGAGAAGACTAAGCATTAAAGAAAGAAAATGTGCTTATGTGGGGTTTTTCATAACATTAGGACATCCCAATGCATTTCACTGCCAATTAATTACTTTTGAAGTGTAGTCCAACACACAACTCCAGATTCACGGACCTATCCACCTCATTGATGACCCTCGGACTTTCCTGGCTTTACCTTGCACTAAATGTTGTTCCCTTATCATGTATCTTTGCAATGTAAATGGCTCGATTGTTATCATGTATTGTCTTTCCGCTGACTGGTTAGCACGCAACAAAAGCTTTTCACTGTACCTCAGTTCACGTGACAATAAACTAAATGAAATTAGTCCGCAGCCAATTTGTACATAACATGGATACACAGCAATCGACTGGTGCTATGTTGGTTGATTGGCACCTATCAAAGGCATCTAAGATATTCCCCAGCTCTTCGACTGAAATGGAGCCATAATTAAGTATCTCTTTTTTGGAAGTTTTATTCAGACTAGATTAGTTTAGTTTAGAGATACAACTCAGAAGCAGGCTCTTTGACCCATCAAGTCCACGCCGACCAGTGATCACCTGGTACACTAGCACTATCCGACACACTCGATTAAATTTACAATTTTTACGGAAGCCAAATTAACCTGCAAACCTGTACAATCTCCGTACACTTGCACTATCCTACATACTAGGGACAATTTACAACACAAGGGAATTAACCCACAAGCCTGCGTGTCTTTTGAATGTGGGAGGAAACCTGAGCACCTGGGGAAAACCGACTCAGTCACGGAGAGAACATCCCTTCACCGTAAAGACGGCAACCGTAGTCAGGATCGAACCTGGGTCCCTGGCACTGTAAGGCAGCAACTCTACAGGATCCGAGGGGTAATTTTTTCACACGAAGCGTGGTGAATATATACGTGTTGCTAGAGGAGGTAGTGATGGCAGAAACTATAACAACATTTAAAAGATGTTTGGACAGCTACATGGATAGGAAAGGTTTAGTTTTTTTTAGTTTAGTTTAGAGATACAGTGCGGAAACAGGCCCTTCGGCCAGCGATCAGCTGACCAGCGATCCCAGCACATTAACACTATCCTACACACACTTGGGACAATTTACACATACACCACCAAGCCAAATAACCTACAAGCCTGCACGTCTTTGGAGTGTGGGAGGAAACCAAAGATCTTGGAGAAAACCCACGCGGTCACGAGGAGAACGTATAAACTCCATACAGACATCAACCGCAGTCGGGATCGAACCCGGGTCTCCGGCGCTGTAAGCTCTATAAGACAGCAACTCTACCGCTCTCCCACCGTGCCGCCCTTTTGTATCATTTGGTTTAGTTTAATTTATTCATCTGAAGAACTGTGTCCTCATCTCAATTCCCAATGTCATGTTAGATCATTCTTGTCACGTGTACCGAGGTACAGTGAAAAGCATTTTGTTGCGTTCTATCCGCTCAGCGGAAGGACTATACATGATTACAATCAGGCCGTCCACAATGTATAAAGTCCAGAAAAGTCCAATTAAAAATAGTAAGATTAAACGAGAACTTACCAGTTTGAAGTTTGATCTGTATTTTATGAGGAGGAACGTTGAGGGAATACGTGAAGAACCCCGCTTACGACGCATGCGTGTCATCCTTCAAAGCAGCGGTGTGAGGTCACAGAAACACTATAATGACCTAATATAGTAAGATTATCAAAGAGATACCAGTTTAAGATATGACTAATCGAGGGTGGGAGCGGAGGGCACGTATTCCCTCAACGTTCCTCCTCATAAAATACAGATCAAACTTCAAACTGGTAAGTTCTCGTTTAATCTTACTATTTTACTTCGGAGTCACGTGAGTGACTACGTGAAGACTTCAAAGCTCTGTGACCTCATGCCGTGGAACGAGTCCATGCTTCACAACTGCCTTGGTTGTGGGGAGAATGATGTTAACATCATTAAACATAATACGATATTGAAACCCAACTGTAAAATATTAATTCCAATTATTGCCCCTATTTATGCGGTGAATTATATGCAGAACTTAAAATTGTTTCTGCAATTCTTCCAGGTTCAATAACTGGTTTGTTATAAAGTCGTTGGATAGTTTCCTCCGTTGACCATTCTACTGTCTTGAGGGTTTTGTCCATTGGTACGTCCAGCTTCATAGCTGCCAATGTAGCTGCAGCCCTGATGGAGTAAGATTTAATTTCTCCTTAGAGTCCACTCCAGCCTTTGTCAGGACTAGCTTAGCCATTTAGAGACGCATGCGTCGTAAGCGGGGTTCTTCACGTAGTCACTCACGTGACTCCGAAGTAAAATAGTCTGTGGGTCTCCAATGAGGTAAATGATAACTCAGGACTGCTCTCCAATTGGTGATAGGATGGTTTAGTTGCCTGATAAAATCATCATCATCATCGTTGAAAACATTAGCGATGCAGTGGCGCTGGTTTCCAACGGGAACAGTGACGGATGCACGACACATCTCTGTCCTCCAGTCCCGACGGACTTCCGCCGCTGGAAGTGTAGGATTTTTTATGTGTGTGCTTTATCATCATTACTTACAATGCTATGTACGACAGTGATCGCAACTTCTACTGAAGTGTGGATGGCTGTTGGCTCTCTGGAAGCTCATCTGCCCTTTGACAGGTCTTGTTCTTGGTCCTGCTGGGGGTCCACAGCCCCCTCCTCACCTGACAAACCTGGTGGTGGAGACGGTTTAGTCGCCAACTATCCAACAATGGAGCAGGTAGCACGGGATTACATGGTACCCGTGGCAGAGGGAACTGATAATAGCTGGGAAGAAACTTTCACTAAGAGGGTTAGGGGCCATACGCGGGCAGGTGGACTAGAATAGATGGGACATCTTGGGCGGTATGGGCAAGTTGGGCCGAAGGGCCTGTTTACACGCTGTTAGACTATGACTCTATCTCTTCTAAACTATCACAATGCACTATTGGCTAATGTAGCAGCACTCTCTCAATGCAGTATTGAATTATCAGCCCTAAATGTTACTGGAGTGGAGCTGTTGCACAGAGCCACAATTACCAAGGCACAGAACGGTAGGGCTAACTTGAATCCAAATTGCCAGCACAATTGCTAATGTCAAGTCAGCTAAGACGTTCACGAACCTTGATAAATATTTCAATAGGGATGAGACTGTAGTTAGAAGGGGAAGACCAAAAAGATAATCAAATACATCAAGGATTGCATTGATTCTTGTGCAGCTCGGTACAAGTGTCGACCTGGAAGTTTCGATTTCTGTTGAAACCAGTAAGATTGACTTAGTTGTATCGGAAGGAACTGCAGACGCTGGTTTAAACCGAAGATAGACACAAAAAGCTGGAGTAACTCAGCGGGACAGGCAGCATCTCTGGAGAGAAGGGATGGGTGATGTTTTGGGTAGAGTCCCTTCTTCAGACTGGTTAGGGATAAGGAAAACGAGAGATATAGACGATGATGTAGAGAGATAAAGAACAATGAATTAAAGATATGCAAAAAAGTAACGATGATGAAACAGGCCATTGTTAGCAGTTCGTAGGGTTGAAATCGAGTAGCAAGTGCGACTGGGGAGGGGGAGAGTGGAGAGGGATAAAGAGGGAGGGAATGCCGGGTCTACCTGAAGTTAGAGAAAGCAATATTCATACCACTGGGCTGTAAGCTGCCCAAGCGAAATATGATATGCTGTTGCTCCGATTTGCGTTTAGTCTCTCTCTGACAATGGAGGAGACATAGGACAGAAAGGTCTGTGTGTGAAAGGAAAGGAGGATTAAAGTGTTTAGCAACTGGGAGATCAGGTAGGTTCAGGCAGACTGAGCGAAGGTGTTCAGCGATACGATCGCCAAGCCTACATTTGGTCTCGCCGATGTATAAGAGACCTCATCTTGAACAACAGATACAGTAGATGAGGTTGGAGGAGGTGCAAGTGAACCTCTGCCTAACAATAGACAATAGATGCAGGAGTAGGCTATTCGGCCCTGAGAGCCAGCACCGCTATTCACTGTGATCATGGCTGATCATCCACATTCAGTACCCTGTTCCTGCCTTCTCACCATTTCCCTTGACTCCACTATCTTTAAGAGCTCTATCTAACTCTCTCTTGAAAGCATACAGAGAATTGGCCTGCATTGCCTTCTGAGGCAGAGAATTCCATAGATTCACAACTCTCTGGGTGAAAACGTTTTTCCTCACCTCCGTCCTAAATGGCCTACCCCTTATTCTTAAACTGTGGCCCCCGGTTCTGGACTCCCCCAACATCAGGAACATGTTTCCTTCCTCTAGTGTGTCCAATCCCTTAATAATCTTAAATGTTTCAATAAGATACCCTCTCATCCTTCAAAATTCCAGTTTACAAGCCTGGCCACTCCATTTTATCAACATATGACGGTACAGCCATCCCAGGAATTAACCTCGTGAACCTGAAAGGACTGTCGGGGTCCCTGGACAGAGTCGAGGGAGGAGGTATAGGGACAGGTGTTGCATCTCCTGCATTGCCCACTATATCTAACTTTTTGGGAAATTCAGGATTTACGGCCCAATCTCTTCCCATCCTATGTGAACACATGAGGAGCTAATGAGGCCACATTTGGCATATGAGTGGGAATTAAGGAGGCTTTTCTCTGGCTGGCTGGCGGTGACTGGTTGTGTTCTGTGGAAGTCGGTGTTGGGTCCACTGCTTTTCATGTTTAAGAAAGAACTGCAGATGATGGTTAAATCGAAGTTGGACACAAAATGCTGGAGTAACTCAGCGGGTGAGGCAGCATCTATAGGGAGAAGGAATAGGAATCCCTTCCCTCCATAGATGCTGCCTCACCCACTGCTTTTCATGTTGACTTGGATGGATGATGGAAATGATGGCCTTGTGGCCAAGTTTGCGGATGATACGAAGATAGGTGGAGGGGGAGGCAGTGTAGATGAAACAGGGAGTCTGCAGAAGGACTTGGACAGGTAGGGAAAGTGGGAAGAGAAGTGGCAGATGGAATACAGTGCAGCAAAGTGTGTGGTCATGCACTTTAATAGTAGGAATAAAGCCATAGACCATTTTCAAAATGGGGAGAGGATTCAGAAATTGGAGGTATAAATGGACTTGGGGATGCTGGTGCAGAATTACCAAAACGTTAATTTGCAGGTTGAATCTTTAGTAAGGAAGGTAAATGCAATGTTAGCATTCATTTCAAGAGGACTAGAGTATAAAAGCAGAGATGTAATGCTGCGGCTTTATAGGGCACTGGTCAGACTGCCTTTGGAGTATCGTGAGCAGTTTTTGGCCCCAGATCTGAGGAAGGATGTGCTAACACTGGAGAGGGTCCAGAGGAGGTTTACAATAATGATCTCTGGCATGATTGGGTTAACATATGATGAGCGTTTGATGGCACTGGCCCATCACTGGAATTTAGAAGGATGGAGAGGAACCAGAATTAGGCCATTTGGCCCAGCAAGTCTACTTCACTATTCAATCACCTACCTTTTCCTCCTAACCCGTTTCTTCTGCCTTCTCCCCGTAACCCCTGACACTCGTACTAATTAAGAATCTATCTATCTATGCCTTACAAGTATCCATTGATTTGGCCCTCTGTGGCAATGAATTTCCACAGAT
This sequence comes from Amblyraja radiata, assembly GCF_010909765.2. Taxonomy (NCBI): domain Eukaryota; kingdom Metazoa; phylum Chordata; class Chondrichthyes; order Rajiformes; family Rajidae; genus Amblyraja; species Amblyraja radiata. The sequence goes on along the minus strand of NC_045959.1, from coordinate 108,031,342 downwards.
TCACCACTCTCTGACTAAAGAAATTCCTCGTCGTCTCCTTCCAAAAGGAACGTCCTTTAATTCTGAGGCTATAACCTCTGGTCCTAGACTCTCCCACCCGTGGAAACATCCCCTCAACACCCACTCTATCCAAGCCTTTCACTCTTCAGTAAAGGGCCTGTCCCACTTGGCGATTTTTTGAGCGACTACCGGCATCATTGACTGACATATCAGGTCATCAAAAATACGTGACGTGAAGCGGCATGTTACGGCGTGATGACGTATGACGCGCAATGTTTTTTCAAGTGTTGAAACATTTTTTTTGTCGTCGCTGGATATTGAAATGTTCAAAATCTTTTGGCGACACTGATATGATGCAGGCAGTCGCCAAAAAAATCGCCAAGTGTGACAGGCCCTTTAGTGAATGAAATTTGCATAAATTTCTGTCATAGCCCCTGCTATTTCTACACTAACTCCCCTCAATGGCCTAGAGAATATCCTGTCAGGACCTGGAGACTTATCCACTTTTATATTTTTCAAAAGTGTCAGTACTTCCTCTTCTTTGAACCTCATAGTTTCCATAGCTACTCTACTTGTTTCCCTTACCTCACATAATTCAATATCCTTCTCCTTGTTGAATACCGAAGAAAATAAATTGTTCAATATCTCCCCCATCTCTTTTGGCTCTGCAGATAGCTGTCCATTCTGACTCTCTAATGGACCAATTTTATCCCTCATTATGCTTTTGCTATTAATATAGCTGTAGAAACCCTTTGGATTTACTTTCACCTTACTTGCCAAAGCAACCTCATATCTTCTTTTAGCTTTTCTAATTTATTTCTTAAGATTCTTTTTACATTCTTTATACTCCTCAAGCACCTCATTTACTCCATGCTGCATAAATCCATTGATTTGGTCTTCACAGCCCTCTGTGGCAATGAACTTCCACAGATTCACCACTCTCTGACTAAAGAAATTCCTTGTCATCTCCTTCCAAAAGAAATGTCCTTTAATTCTGAGGCTATGATCTCTAGCCCTAGACTCTCCCACTAGTGGAAACATCCTCTCCACATTCACCCAACTAGGTCTTTCACTATTCGATAAGTTTCAATTAGATTCCCCCTCATCCTTCTATACTCCAGCTAGTAGAGGCCCAGTGCCATCAAATGCTCAAGGGAAGTCTTCCCTTCATTATCCCGGGGTTATTTGATTTCCATTTTTTATTTCATAGTGCTTTTTTTGTTGATATTTCACATTTTTGGCCCCTTTTGCTCCATTAATCGATTTTGCCTGTAATCAGATATGCTGAAGTGCTGACCAGAAAATTGATGCATAATCAGATACTTTCATAAATGTATCAGCTTGACATTGGAGGACATTTATTGATTGGATCTGGTTTCTATGTAACACAAGCAGGCGTACCATTTTCTTGACTGATAAGAATAGGCCATTCAAGGACAAGAATAGTCAAGTTATTTATCAATGTTTGTCCAGTCTCCCACCCAATAACAGGTGAGTACCTTTAACTACTAGCAATAACCACCATTTATAAAATTTGGACACAAGAATAGGTCTCAATGGAAGATCGCTTCCAAGAACTACGACAATGATCTGATTCTTGACATAAAACATAGAACGGTAGAGCACGGGAACAGGCCTTTTGGCCCACAATGTCTGTGCCGAACATAATACCAAGGTCAACTAATCTCAGTTGCCAAAACATAATCCATATCCCTCCATTTCTAGCATTTACATGTGCTTATCTAACAACCTCTTAGAGTCATAGTCATAGAGTGATACACTGTGGAAACAGGCCCTTTGACCCAACACGGTCACATGTTCCCAGCTACACCAGTCCCACCTGCCCGCGTTTGTTCCACATCCCTCCAACCCTGTCCTATCCATGTACCTGTCTGACTGTTTCTTAAATGTTGGGATGGTCCTAGCCTCAACTACCTCCTCTAGCAGCTTGTTCCATACACCCACCACACTTTGTGTGAAAATGTTGCCCCTCAGACTCCTATTAAATCTTTTCCCCTTGACCTTAAACCTATGTCCTCTGTTCCTCGGTTCACCTACACTGGGAAAGAGAATCTGTGCATCTACCCGATCTATTCCTCTCATGATCTTGTACATTCAATAAGATCACCCCTCATCCTCCTGCGCTCCAAGGAATAGAGTCCCAGCCTACTCAACCTCTCCCTACTGCTCAGTCCCTGTAGCCCTGGCAACATCCTTGTAAATCTTCTCTATACCCTTTCCAGCTTGACAACATATTTTCTATAACATGGTGCCCAGAACTGAACACATACTCTAACTGCGGACTCACGAACGTCTTATACAACTGAACAATGCTGCAGGAAAAATGTTCCCGATGTTGGGAATCCAGAACCAGGGGTCACAGCCATTTCAGGCCAATTCAGCCAATTAGGACTGAGATGAGGAAAAAAACAGTTTCACCCAGAGAGTTGTGAATTTGTGGAATTTTACTTCGGAGTCACGTGAGTGACTACGTGAAGAACCCGCCAGGACGCATGCATGTCCATATCGTCTAACGCATTGCATACGACTGGCAGGGTGATTCTCCTGCCACAGTCAGACCTGAAGGTAAGTTTTTTAAACTTTTTCCAGGTTTTACCTTCCTACAGGAACCTCTACCTAGAGGTCATGTTAAAGCCCGGGGCGAAGTCAGGAGGACCCAGTCAAGGGAATACCGGTCACGACCTCGGGCATACCCGACATATAGCCGCATTAAAGACCGCGGAATGCGGGAGCGGGTGGCGGTGAATTCGCCTCTCGGGTCGCTGGCGTTGGAGCCAGCAGCTTCACCCTGGTGCCGGTGGCACCTGGGGGGGGAAAACATCATGGATACCCTCCGACATATAGCCACTTTTAAGACCGCGGAAGGCGAAGACTCACCGCCAGCGGGAGCACTGTGATCGCATATCCCGCATGGAGCGGTTGATGGAGCAGAAGCTCCAATGTGACATGCTCCGGTATATGGAGTCTAGTCACCATGGGGTCCTAGGACGCCCAAGGCAGCACCTTATTGAGGGCTGCATAATGCATCTCCCTCGACAGAGGGGAGCATTAGGAGTCACTTCTGGGCTGACTCTGAAGACAGGGGTTTTTGGCTGAAGATACCACAAGTGTGCAGGGGGTGCAGGAATAACACAACCAGCAGCAGGAGCTCGACGAGGGCCATCGGGCTCAGGAAGGCCACATCATCACACAAAACCTCACATCTCCGGCGGCAGCACCCCTACGCACCCACCAGCAAACCACGATGCACTGAAGCTGGTGAAAGCTTGAAGGCCGTACAACCAGGACAAAGGTCTTTTTTAGGCCATAGCCCAGAACGGCCTTCCTGGAAGATGCGCCAACCCCGTACTCGAGCTCCTCTACCTCCCAGGAGCAGAAGTGCAAAATCATGCACACATGGTTGAGGCAGCTCCTGGGTCGGGTTGCATAAGTCCTCCCATTCGGATAAAGGTATGGAGCCACATCGATGATGTCTCCCGTCACGGATACAAGTTAGTAATACTTAAACTGGTTTGAATATTTACTCTGGTTTGGGATAACATAAGATTAGTTTATACTGCACAACAGGTATGGTGGAGTTTGCCTTTCAAGGCAGGCTCACAATACGGGATGTGGACTGATCAATGTCAACAGCCTCAACCCGCATGTGCAGTATAGACATTTCTGAATAACTTCCATGTGACCATTTCCTTTCACAGAAGATATTTGAAATTTAACTGGATGAGGCAATGATACACACAGTAGCGTTGGAAAATGGACTAACCTCAGTTTCCAGATTATTACCAAATCACTACAATCAGTGCTTCGACTGCACAGAGCTAACAAATAAGTAGCATGGCCAATCTGGATGATATTGAACATACTTTATTTTACTAAATTAGCCTTATCAGCCACATAGCTATATTTGAGAAATTGAGGTTCTCACCCATCCAGTTAAATTCAAATTAAGTTGATACCAACTGAAACTATTGATTATTAGGATACAATCAAACCATTTATTTGTCTGGGATCAGCTCTGAGACAAAAGATTAGACCTCTGCTATTCTCAGCTGAAACTAACAAAGTCACAATGATGGACGAACAGTATTCAGCGTTGCTCCACTAAAAAACCCTCATCTGTAAATCTTCAGTCATTTCCAAACTGATGCTATTGCCCAAAGATGGGAAATCTACTAATACCATCTCTAGTTACGGAGGCAGATGGGATTAGCATGAGTTATGAAGTGTTCAGTTATGGTATCAACTGCCAATGGACACCAGGTGCATTCTGTGCATTAAAGGGCATGTGGATATGCATAACCTGCAAGCACAAGTCCAAGGTGATACACTTTGGTGGTGGTATATGTTAATCACAAAGGTACAATCAAATCAAAGTATCCGGTGATAGTTTTACCAAACCGCATTTAGCACTGGTGTATTATCATGCAAAATCAATGACAACACAGAATGAATGTGTGATCACAAAGCATTTAATAACATTGTGGATCGAGGAACACTAACGATTGAGATGCTTGCATCCAGGCTCAATCAACAGTTGCAAAAAATACAAGGCATATTAGTGGCGACGGGTGCATTCTCGCTACACAAGGGAGGAATGTTCTTTATGTCTTCCTCCATTTGGCCTCAATAGATGGGTCTTGCAAAATTCAGCAAGATTCCCGCTTCCGGGTTTCATAGTCCCTGCCTGGGTAATATACACATGATTCCCACCGATGTGGGGAATGAGCAAATCTTACATGGTTATTTCCGCATAAAAAAGATGCTGGTTCAGTTGTGATGTTGAAACCATCCTCTGCATGATTAATCAATTCATAGACTAACAGACTCTGAGAGACCGTTTCTGCGGCTCGGGATGTCTAACCATAAGCATTAGAAGTGCTCACTGCAGATTGCAGGGATAGCACCAAATAGCAGCAAACCGAATAGGAGATGGGAAGTATTGTTTATTCTTCTTTACGTTTAACTCGGCACGGATGACTGACACACTGATATTCAGTTTTATGGGATTATAACATCAAGTTAAAATTCCATTTACTGTGCCTGAAGTACCTCCTCATCATTTGGCTGCTGAGAACATAAACCACTCTTTCCGGTCTCACCCTCTGACATCTAGATTATGAAGGGCATCGTCAACTAAAAACCTCTTAGGCCTAGGGACGCAGAGATATGGGTTGTTAACATTGTGCTACCTCATTTCGCTGATAGGCACCAGCAACATCCCTGTCCTTGGTCAAACTCACGTACTAGTGGTTATGCCATAGCATTGAGTACAGCACTACGGGTCCAGTCATTGCTACACTGGATAGAATGATCATATCTGTGGGCTATAATAACATGTTTTGTTTATGATTAGTCAAGCAGAGTAGACAGGGACACAGACCAAACTAGATGTTGCATATCCCATGGACCTTGGGTTGCGTGTGATCACACATCTACACTAGTATGTCAAGGTCCCTAAGAGCCTCATAGACTCTGACTAGCAATATTGTTAGTTACATAAAACCTCGTTAGAAAGAATCACTACAAACCTTCTCCAGAGGGTCAAATGGGTCTGGCATATACAGGAGTGTACATTGAAATTGAGTCTCACTCTACCAGGACCGCTATACCTCAGCAGCAGGCTTATGGACCACATCCTAGCGGCTGCAGGATGGTCAAACTATTAATCTGTACAAATATTCAGAATAAACCCATTGCCAGATTGGGGGTATTTGCCAACTCTATGTTAGGTATGGTTCATACTTCCTCCAGGTTGAGGGAGGTTACGATTCCCACTATTGTTCATCAATAGCATCGACATGTCTATATCTATGTCATGTCTGAATGCTATATTAATGTTCACTCATCATTGGCCCACTGATGCTGTGTATGATGCCTGGACTCGTTTCCACGGCATGAAATCACAGAGCTTTAAAATCTTCACGTAGTCACTCACGTGACTCCGAAGTAAAATAGTAAGATTAAACGAGAACTTACCAGTTTGAAGTTTGATCTTTATTTTATGAGGAGTAACGTTGAGGGATTACGTGCCCTCCACGCTCACCCTCGATCATAAAGTTCAACTGGTATCCTATTTCTCTAATCTTACTATGTTCAGTTCATTTACTGTTGTCCGTGATTTCACACCGCTGCTTTGAAGATTGACACGCATGCGTCCTGGCGGGTTCTTCACGTAATCCCTCAACGTTACTCCTCATAATATAAAGATCAAACTTCAAACTGGTAAGTTCTCATTTAATCTTACTATTATCTACCACTAGAATGTTGCCTGGGTTTCAGCACCTAAGTTACAGAGAAAGGTTGAACAAGATAGGTCTTTATTCTTTGGAGTGCAGAAGGTTAAGGGGGGACTTGATAGAGGTCTTTAAAATTATGAGAGGGATAGAAACATAGAAACATAGAAAATAGGTGCAGGAGTAGGCCATTCGGCCCTTCGAGCCTGCACCACCATTTAATATGATCATGGCTGATCATCCAACTCAGTATCCTGTACCTGCCTTCTCTCCATACCCCCTGATCCCTTTAGCCACAAGGGCCACATCTAACTCCCTCTTAAATATAGCCAATGAACTGGCCTCAACTACCTTCTGTGGCAGAGAATAGACAGAGTTGACGTGGATAAGCTTTTTCCATTGAGAGTAGGGAAGATTCAAACAAGAGGACATGATTTGAGAATTAAGGGACAAAAGTTTAGGGGTAACATGAGGGGGAACTTCTTTACTCAGAGAGTGGTAGCTGTGTGGAATGAGCTTCCAGTGGAAGTGGTGGAGGCAGGTTCGATTTTATCATTTAAAATTGAACTGGATAGGTATATGGACGGGAAAGGAATGGAGGGTTACGGTCTGAGTGCAGGTAGATGGGACCAGGTGAGAGTAAGTGTTCGGCACGGACTAGAAGGGCCGAGATGGCCTGTTTTTGTTGTAATTGTTATATGGTTATATATAGAAGGCAGTGAAGGCCAATTCACTGGATGTTTTCAAGAGAGAGTTAGATTTAGCTCTTACGGATAATGGAATCAAGGGATATGGGGAAAAACCAGGAATGGGGTACTGATCAGCCTTCAGTATTGAAAGGTGGTGCTAGCTCGAAGGGCCAAATGGCCTACTCCTGCACCTATTTTCTAAACGCCACTATCATATCTGCATCCACCACCACCCCAGACACTTATGTATAAAATAACTTGCCCCGTTCATCTCTTTTCCACTTGGCCGCTCTCACCTTAGAGCTGTTCCCTCTAGTCTTAGATTTCCACCCTAGTGAAAAGATTGTCTCCTGCATCTATACCTCTCATAAATTTAAATATTTCTATCAGATTTCCTGAGGTAGTACTTGAGTCATTCATTTTAAATAAAGGGTTCCTAGCAAAGTAAGCACCATCACCAAGGAACCGGCCACTACAGTCGCTGCCTTACACCACCAGAGACCTGGTTTGATCCTTACTACGGGTGCTGTCTGTACGGAGATTGTATGTTCTCCCTGTGACCAGTGTCGGTTTACTCTGGGATTCCCTGTTTCCTCCCACACTCCAAAGATGCACAGGTTTGTAGACTAATTGTTGTGGTATAATTGTGCCTTGTCCCGAGTGTGTGTTGGATAGTGTTAGTGTGCGGGGATTGCTGGTTGGCCCGGACTCAGTTGGCTGAAGGCCCTGTTTCCACGCTGTATCTCTAAACTAAACTATACTAATATAATGATTAAGAATGAGAATAGGCTTGAGGGCATCTCAAGCCTATTTTACCATTTTAAAAGATGATGATTAGAATTCATGCATTATTTTTTTTCTGCCCTGTCCCTAGATCTCTTGATTCCTTAACTGGCTGAAAATCCATCAGCATTGCCTACAGCTATTGGCTGAACGAACAGACCACTAGAGTAAATAAATCAAAAAAGAACTTACAAACCACTGGGTAAAGAAATTTATCACATTGGCTTTAATTAGCAGGTCCATTTTAGTGATTTTAGTTCCCTTATAATTTAATAAAGGCTATTTTCTGTGTTTAGTTTAGTTGATTTTAGTTCAGAGATAGAGTGTGGACACAGGCACTTCGGCCCACTGAGTCCCCACCAACCAGCGATCCCTGTATATTAACACTGTCCTACACACACTAGGGACAATTTACACTAAAACAAAACCAATTAACCTACAAACCTGCACATCTTTGGAGTGTGGGAGGAAACAAAACATCTCAGAAGAAAACCCACGCGGTCACGGGGAGAATGTACAAACTCAGTTCAGACAACACCCGTAGTCAGGATCGAACCCGGGTCTCTGATGCTGTAAGGCAGCAACTCGACCGCTGCGCCACTGTGCCGCTCTTTGGGTGGGTTCTCAGTCCCGTTGACCGACGCGCCTTTTCTGCGCAACTCCTGCACACGGGTGTCGGGGTCATGGGGAGAAGGCAGGAGAATGGGGTTAGGGGGGGAGAGATAGATCAGCTGTGAATGAATGGCGGAGTAGACTTGATGGGCCGAATGGCCTAATTCTACTATCATTTATGATCTTATGTTCTGTTTGTTCTCCCAGACGAGCTCATTTCCGAGTGGGATTGCTACACCGCGCATCAGAGAAGACTTTTGGATAGGGACATGGATATGTATGGATATAGATTAAGTGCAGGCAGGGGCGAGTCGGCCTTGGCAATATGTTGGGCACAGACTTTGTGGGCCGAAGGGCTTGTCCCTGTGCTGTACTGTGTTCAATGTTGAAAGATAGTGGCACCATTTGTTGCATGAGTGGATGCAAGTGCCTGACGACTGGCTACAACCAAGTCTAACTTCACTCTAGAGCAAGTAAGGCTGGTCGGTGTAACCGGGAGGGAGCTGGAGACGTCGGACGCGAGGATCAAGGGGCAGGCGGGAGGGTGAACCAGGGTAATGCCTCCAGTGCCTTCAAGGTCAGCTGCAGGAGGAGCTTCCTCCCGGGACACGGAGATGGCCAGGCCAGAGGGACATCGGTTTGCAGTTCATATTTTGATAGAATGAAGCAGCTGGGCTTGCACACTCTGGAATTTAGAAGGATAAGAGGGGATCTCATTGAAACATATAAGATTGTTAAGGGTTTGGACACACTAGAGGCAGGAACATGTTCCCGATGTTGAGGGACTCCAGAACCAGGGGCCACAGTTTAGAATAAGGGGTAGGCCATTTGGAACGGAGACGAGGAAAAACATTTTCACCCAGAGAGCTGAGAGTCCGTGGAATTCTCTGCCTCAGAAGGTGGTGGAGGACGGTTCTCTGGATGCTTTCAAGAGATAGTTATGCCCCTGTCCCACTTAGGAAACCTGAACGGAAACCTCTGGAGGCTTTGCGCCCCATCCAGGTTTCCGTGCGGTTCCCGGAGGTTGCAGGTGGTTGACGGAGGTTGCAGGTAGTGGAAGCAGGTAGGGAGACTGACAAAAACCTCCGGGAACCGCATGGAAACCTTGGGTGGGGCGCAAAGTCTCCAGAGTTTTCCGTTCAGGTTTCCTAAGTGGGACACGGGCTTTAGATAGAGCTCTTAAAGATAGTGGAGTCAAGGGATATGGCGAGAAGGCAGGAACGGGCTACTGATTGTGGATGATCAGCCATGATCACAGTGAATGGCGGTGCTGGCTCTTAAGGCTGAATGGCCTACTATTGTCTATTGTCTATTGTCTAACTGCTCCAGTAGATCGAGCGCACGGGCCGACCGGACTTTGGACTTTGAATAATGGCACCAAAAATGGCGGGTGCCCGCACGTGTATTGTACGCAAAAAGAATTTCACCGCGCAGTTGCCTATGTGACCAACGAACCCTTTGTGATAACGGTGCCTTTCACCCGAAAGGCCCATCGTATGTACCTGTTGTATGATTGACAAACAGAGCAAGTGTAATTGATGGTGTTCGTGCTGAAAAAGAGATCAAACGCATTTGCATTCTAATGCCAGGCAGCTTGCTCCTCTCACATCTGCTGGGCGGATTCAGAATAGAAGCATCTGCCGCTATTGCAAGCATTCAAAAAATGTCAGTGCACTCCACGTTATCATCATCATCCCTTCAGCCGCTCATTGAATTCTGAGCATGCTCCAATTACTCTGCCCAACACAGTTCACTGACATGTAATATTCATAATAAGGCCAGCAAAGTGCCGTGGGTGTAGGATGGTTTTCCAGTCACCAGGACCTCCTAGCCTGACCGCTTGCCTTTTTGCTGTGTAGTGCAAAAGAAATCTGGTGTGTTTCGTACAGACCAGAAGACGTTTAAACAGTGTGGTGAAATGTGACTGTTTTTCAACCATCAGTCACCGACTGATCTCTCACAGAGTACTGGAGATTATTCACTAAGGCTATGAAACTACTCAATGAGCTTCTGCCTACGGCCTATTAACTGGTGCAAGGAAGTGTGGACGTTGATAGTTTCATTAATGATCTTCAGTAATGCTTGAAGCTCTGGGGACCGCATTGTAAAGACTGAAAGTACATGCATAAATCACTGCATACAAGGCTAAATTGTCTCCTTTCAAAAAACCTGTTCTTCGAAGCAAATTCCTACTGATGGGCAAAGATAAGTCGGCAGATTATTTTCCTTCCGACTTATTTTTCTTCCAACTTGCTGTCTCGATAGCGCTGAAAATTAAATCTGCGTTTGATTTTAACTTTGATAGAAATGGCTTTCTGTTGTGATAAAAAAAAAACTGCCAGAGCAAGTCCTGTTTGCAGATGGTATCTGCGCTTATGAGCCTGTGGAAGGAGAATGATGGCTTGAAAACACTTAAATAAAATGCTTCTGATATAATAAAACACAAGTGTATCTAGATCGACAAATCAATTGTGCCTTGCGTCTGTCTTGTCTTTATTGACCTTCTCATGTTGGTTTCCTCTTCTCACTGAAATAAGTTAACTGTTTTCGGGTTACAGTCTCCACACTGCTGTTAACGAGTTCACGGTGTAAGGCCAGGATCTGGTTCAGCAGAATAATAATAATAATGGATGGGATTTATATAGCGCCTTTCTAATACTCAAGGCGCTTTACATCGCATTATTCATTCACTCCTCAGTCACACTCGGTGGTGGTAAGCTACTTCTGTAGCCTCAGCTGCCCTGGGGCAGACTGATGGAAGCGCGGCTGCCAATCTGCGCCTACGGCCCCTCCGACCACCACCAATCACTCACACACATTCACACACATTCACACACAGGCAAAGGTGGGTGAAGTGTCTTGCCCAAGGACACAACGACAGTATGCACTCCAAGCGGGATTCGAACCAGCTACCTTCCGGTTGCCAGCCGAACACTTAGCCCATTGTGCCATCTGGACATTATAGCTGAGCCCACGTCTTCTTTTACGCAATTCAATGCCCAGTGGTGCAGAGGTAGAGTTGCTGCCTTGCAGCGCCAGAGACCCGGCTTCGATCCTGACTGTGGGTGCTGTCTGTACGGAGTTTGCACGCACCCCCTGTAAATGCGTGGGTTTTCTCAGGGTGCTCTGGATTCCTCCCACACTCCAAAGACGTACAGGTTTGTAGGTTAATTGGCTTCAGTAAGATTGGAAATTGTCCCTCGTGTGTAGGGTAGTGTTGGTGTAAGGGGTGATCACTGTCTGGTTGTCCTGTTTCCGCACTGTATCTCTAAAGTCTAAAGTTAAGAGGGGGATCATTTCCTCCTCCTTAATTCACACCTCCGGGACCATTTGTGGTGCTCAGTCTTTGTAAAGATAAGTCCCATGATTTATGAACTTGTGGTAAACAAATGTTTAGTTTTAGTTTTAGCTTTGAGATACAGCGTGGAAACGGGTACTTTGGCCCACCGAGTCCGTGCCGACCTGCACTCCCCACACACTGACACTATCTTATCACACTAGGGACAATTGACAATTTTACCAAGACCGTTAGCCTACAAAGCTGCACGTCTTTGGGATGTGGAAGAAACAGGAGATCTCGGAAAGTACCTCAAGGGGAGAAGGTACAAACTCCGTGCAGAGTACACTTGTCGTCAGGATCGAACCCGGGTCTCTGGCACTGTAATGGGCCTGTCCCACTCGGCCATTTTTTAGGCAACTGCCGGCGACTGTCATGGCCGTAGCAGGTCGCCGAAAAACCGGCGGCAACCTACGTCATCCTGGCGGCAACCTGCAACAGCCCCCATGTCAGGAGAAGTCAGGCTACGCACATTAGCGTCAAAACCCACTGTCGCCAAAAAAATTTCAGCATGTTGAAAATTTAGCGGCGACAAGAAAGACGCTACGACTTTTTGCGCGACTGAGGAGACTACCCCTGGCGACCACCGGCGAACATGTGGCGACAAACTAGTCGCCTTAAAAACCACCTAAGTGGGACAGGCCCAACGGCAGCAACTCTACCGCTGCGCCACCGTGCCAGCCTTGATGCATGCAAGGCAAGGGAACTTTGTTCTGCAACGTACATCATCTACAGACATTAGAACATGGAACATAATAATAATAATAATGGATGGGATTTATATAGCGCCTTTCTAATACTCAAGGCACTTTACATCGCATTAGCTGGCTGCCAATCTGCGCCTACGGCCCCTCCGACCACCACCAATCACTCACACACATTCACACACATTCACACACAGGCAAAGGTGGGTGAAGTGTCTTGCCCAAGGACACAACGACAGTATGCACTCCAAGCGGAATTAGAACAATTCAGCACAAGAACAGGCCCTTCAGCCCACAATGTCTGTGCCGTAAATGATACCAAGACCATTTCTTATCCAACTGTGAATAATTCATCTCCCGCCATCCCATGCAGAACATTAAACAGTACAGAACAGGAACAGGCTCTTTGGCCCACATTGTACGTGCCGAACATGATGCCAAATTAAACAAATCTCATCTGCCAGCACATGATCCATGCACGTCCTCCATTCCCTGCATATCCATGTATGTATCCATAGGCCTTTTAAATGCTGCTATCATGTCTGCCTCCACCATCATCCCTAGCAGCACGTTGCAGGCATCCACCACTCTCTGAGTAAAAAACCTATCCCACATATCTCCTTAGATCTTTGCCCCTCTCACCTTAAAGCTTTGTCCTCCCGCCCTTTGGCATCTCCACACTGGGGACAAATATTCTGACTGTCCATCTCTCTATGTCTCCCATAGTTTCTGACACAACTATCAGGTCTGCCTTCTGCCTCATTGCTCCAGAGAAAACAATCCAAGTTTGTCCTACCTCCCCTGGCAGCCAATAACCTCTACCGCATGCAGCTTTCTGGTAAATAACTTCTGCGCCCTTTCCATGTAGATGAAGTCTAGGCTGCATGGTGGGGGGAGCGGTAGAGCTACTGCCTTACAGTGCCGGAGACCCAGGTTCGATCCTGAACACGGGTGCTTGTCTGTACGGAGTTTGTACATTCTCCCCGTGACCTGCGTGGGTTTTCTCTGAGATCTACATTTCTTCTCACTTTCCAAAGACGTACAGGTTTGTAAGTTAATTGGCTTCGTAGCAATGTAAATTCCCCCTAGTGTGTAGGACAGTGTTAATGTGCGGGAATCGCTGGTCAGTGCAGACTTGGTGGGACGAAGGGTCTGTTTCTGCGCTGTCTTCTTCCGCCTCCTTCAGTCGTGGCTGACCATGGGTGTCTCCAGGGTGCTATTCCCTATATGGAGGACACCTGTGCGTGACTTTGTTTAACGTGGGGAGACTAATGCACAGACAGCCACCCCATGGTCCTTGACAGATCTGGGTCACGATCCAGTGCAATGGAGTCTAAGACGACCGTAGACCCTATTTCTGCTGCAACCTTCATCCGACTTCCCAGCCGTTGAGACGCTCCACAAAGGTCAGCCACCATCCACTGCCTGTTCCACCGTTGAGGTCTTGGTTGAATTGCTCTTTGTCAGAGACCTCCCCCTCGACCTTACTGCCATGGGTGCCCCTACCAGGAGCATAGCTCCAGACGGCATCGCTCTCAGGATCTCAGGTCCACACAAGCTTCTTCACCATGATATTATTATTATTATTATTATTATTATTATTATGACAAGGTGACAATCCACGGATTGGATTCGCAACTCCCTGGGTGAAAATGTTTTTCTTCATCTCAGGGTTAAATGGCCTACGCCTTATTCTGAAATCAGCCGGGGTTTTCAAAGAACATTTAACCCCCCATCCACCCTCCAAATGTTGAATGATTACACAAGTTTGGTATAGTTTAATTTAGAGATACAGCCCAGATAGAACCAGTGTATGGGTGATCGTTGGTCGGCGTGGGCTCGGTGGGCCGAAGGTCCTGTTTCCACGCTGTATCTCTAAACTAAACTAAACTAAACTAAACTAAACTAAATTAAACTAGGATGAATCTAATGAAGGGGTGATTGCTTGTCGGGGTGGACTCGGTGGGATGAAAGGCCTGTTGCCATGCTGTATCTAAAAAAAACTAAATTAAAAAGTTATTAAAACTCAGCTTTGCATTTTAAAACAACTTTAAAGCCTTTTAGGCTAGTTTTGATTAGGTTAGAGATACAGCACGGAAACAGGCCCTTCGGCCCACCGAGTCCGCACCGAGCAGCGATCCCCGCACATTAACACTACCTCAGCACACACAGGACAATTTTACATTTTACATTTATACCAAGCCAATTAACAAACAAACTGTAGTCTTTGGAGTGTGGGAGGAAACCAAAGATCTCAGAGAAAACCAAAGCAGGTCACAAGGAGAACGTACAAACTCCGTACTGACAAGCACCCATGGTTAGGATCGAACCCGGGTCTCTGGCGCCGTAAGGAAGTAGCTCCACGGCTATGCCACCATGGTGCTCTGGATTGTATGAATGAATGAATTAATGAATGATACTTTACAAGAATGATCCCAGGAATGAGTAGGTTAACCTATGATGAGTGTTTGTTGGCACTGGGCCTGTACCCACTGGGGTTTAGATGAGGGGGGACCTCATTGAAACATACAGAGCAGTGAAAGGCTTGGATAGAGTAGATGTGGAGAGGATGTTTCCACTAGTGGGAGAGTCTAGGACTAGAGGTCATAGCCTCAGAATTAAAGGACGTTCTTTTAGGATGGAGATGAGGAAAATTTTCTATGATCAGTGGGTGGTGAATCTGTGGAATTATTTGCCACAGAAGGCTGTGGAGGCCAAGTCAGTGGATATTTTTAAAGCAGATATAGATAGCTTCTTGATTAGTGCAGGTGTCAGAGGTTACGGGGAGAAGGCAGGAGAACGGGGTTGGGAGGGAGAGATAGATCAGCCATGATTGAATGGCGGAGTAGACTTGGTGGGCCGCTTGGCCTAATTCTACTCCTATCACATGGCCTTATGACCTTATTGCCACATGTGACAAGTCACAGTAGGGTTCTTTGTTTTGCATGCCCAAGGTATGTAAAGAGTCGCCACATATAGGGCGGTGACAGAGTTACCCAAGTATTTCATTTAGTCCCCAATGGTGTCCTGAAGCAGTATGCAGGTGGGTGAAGGGGGGGGGGGGTTCATTCTGTCTCCATCTGGAAGCTATGGAAATGTGCTTCCTGTTGCAGTCGTACACTGGCTCTCTAAATATCCAATGCTGTTGTGACAGGTCTCCATCACATCGTGAAGGAGAGACACAAGGTAGTAAACTAATCAGCAAGTCAGACTTTATCCGTGATAACATGGCATTTCCAGTTGGCCCCTTAATCGACTGCCTATGTGGATCAATGGATTCAGCCATTCCACACATTCCCAGCCTTATATCTTGTCACAATTTGTTTCTTGCCGTAATTGTTTTGAAATATTTCCTCGGCTGCAGGTACTCAAAAGTAACCCACTTAGGTGACTTTATTTAATAAAAAGACCTACATAATCCTGAATCGGAACCCAGATAGAAGATGATTTTCATGACAATTCAAGCATGAACAAGAATGTTTCTTCAGGGATCTAATGATGAGGATTTATGAGGCACTTGTCACACTGCATTTGGAGTATTGTGAGCAGGTTTTGGGCCCTATATCTGAGGAAGGATAACCATATAACCAAATAACCATATAACAATTACAGCACGGAAACAGGCCATCCCGACCCTTCTAGTCCGTGCCGAACACATATTCTCCCCTAGTCCCATATACCTGCGCTCAGACCATAACCCTCCATCCCTTTCCCGTCCATAAAACTATCCAATTTATTTTTAAATGATAAAAACGAACCTGCCTCCACCACCTTCACTGGAAGCTCATTCCACACAGCCACCACTCTAAAGAAATTCCCCCTCATGTTACCCCTAAACTTCTGTCCCTTAATTCTCAAGTCATGTCCCCTTGTTTGAATCTTCCCTACTCTCAGTGGGAAAAGCTTATCCACGTCAACTCTGTCTATCCCTCTCATCATTTTAAAGACCTCTATCAAGTCCCCCCTTAACCTTCTGCGCTCCAAAGAATAAAGCCCTAACTTGTTCAAACTTTCTCTGTAACTTAGTTGCTGAAACCCAGGCAACATTCTAGTAAATCTCCTCTGTACTCTCTCTATTTTGTTGACATCCTTCCTATAATTAGGTGACCAAAATTGTACACCATACTCCAGAATTGGCCTCACCAGCGCCTTGTACAATTTTAACATTACATCCCAACTTCTATACTCAATGCTCTGATTTATAAAGGCCAGCACACCAAAAGCTTTCTTTACCACCCTATCTACATGAGATTCCACTTTCAGGGAACTGTGCACAGTTATTCCCAGATCCCTCTGTTCAACTGCATTCTTCAATTCCCTACCAATTACCATGTACGTCCTATTTTGATTTGTCCTGCCAAGATGTAGCACCTCACACTTATCAGCATTAAACTCCATCTGCCATCTTTCAGCCCACTCTTCCAACTGGCATAAATCTCTCTGTAGACTTTGAAAATCTACTTCATTATCCACAACCCCACCTATCTTAGTATCATCTGCATACTTACTCATCCAATTTACCACACCATCATCCAGATCATTGATGTACATGACAAACAACAGAGGACCCAACACAGATCCCTGTGGCACCCCACTAGTCACTGGCCTCCAATCTGACAAACAACCATCCACCATTACTCTCTGGCATCTCCCATTCAGCCACTGTTGAATCCATCTTGCTACTCCACCATTAATACCCAACCATTGAACCTTCTTAACCAACCTTCCGTGAGGAACCTTGTCAAAGGCCTTACTGAAGTCCATATATACAACATCCACTGCTTTACCCTCATCAATTTCCCGAGTAACCTCTTCAGAAAATTCAAGAAGATTAGTCAAACATGACCTTCCAGGCACAAATCCATGTTGACTGTTCCTAATCAGACCCTGTTTATCCAGATGCTTATATATATTATCTCTAAGTATCCTTTCCATTAATTTTCCCACCACTGACGTCAAACTAACAGGTCTATAATTGCTAGGATTACTCTTAGACCCCTTTTTAAACAATGGAACAACATGCGCAGTACGCCAATCCTCCGGTACTATTCCCGTTTCTAATGACATTTGAAATATTTCTGTCATAGCCCCTGCTATTTCTACACTAGCTTCCCTCAATGTCCTAGGGAATATCCTGTCCGGACCTGGAGACTTATCCACTTTTATATTCCTCAAAAGTGTCAGTACTTCCTCTTCTTTGAATCTCATAGTTTCCATAGCTACTCTACTTGTTTCCCTTACCTCACATCATTCAATATCCTTCTCCTTGGTGAATACCGAAGAAAAGACATTGTTCAATATCTCCCCCATCTCTTTTGGCTCTGCAGATAGCTGTCCACTCTGACTCTCTAATGGACCAATTTTATCCCTCGTTATCCTTTTGCTATTAATATAGCTGTAGAAACCCTTTGGATTTACTTTCACCTTACTTGCCAAAGCAACCTCATATCTTCTTTTAGCTTTTCTAATTTATTTCTTAAGATTCTTTTTACATTCTTTATACTCCTCAAGCACCTCATTTACTCCATGCTGCCTATAATTATTGTAGATCTCTCTCTTTTTCCGAACCGTGTCCAATTTCCCTTGAAAACCATGGCTCTTTCCAATTTTTACTATTTCCTTTCAACCGAACAGGGACATAAAGGTTCTGTACTCTTAAAATTTCCCCTTTAAATGTACTCCATTTCTCTTCCACATCTTTCCCATAAAACAAAATGTCCCAATTTACTCCTTTTAAATCCTTTCGCATCTCCTCAAAGTTAGCCTTTCTCCAATCAAAAATCTCAACCCTAGGTCCAGTTCTGACCCTCTCCATAATTATATTGAAACTAATGGTATTGTGATCACTGGTCCTGAACTGTTCCCCAACGCATACCTCTGCCACCTGACCCGTCTCATTACCTAACAGGAGGTCCAGCACCGCCCCTTCTCTAGTAGGTACTTCTATGTATTGCTGCAAAAAACTATCCTGCACACATTTTACAAACTCCAACCCATCCAGCCCATTTACAGAATGTGTTTCCCAGTCTATGTGTGGAAAATTGAAATCTCCCACAATCACTACCTTGTGCTTACTACTAATATCTGCAATCTCCTTACATATTTGCTCTTCCAATTCTCGCTCCCCATTTGGCGGTCTATAATACACCCCTATAAGTGTTGCTACCCCTTTCCCATTTCTCAGTTCCACCCAAATAGCCTCCCTAGACGAGCCCTCTAATCTATCCTGCCAAAGCACTGCTGTAATATCTTCCCTGATAAGCAATGCAACACCTCCACCTCTTGCCCATCCAATTCTATCACACCTGAAGCAACGAAGTCCTGGAATATTTAGTTTCCAATCACAGCCCTCCTGCAACCATGTTTCACTGATCGCCACAACATCATACTTCCAGGTGTCAATCCAGGCTCTAAGTTCATCCACCTTTCTTACAATGCTCCTAGAATTAAAATATACACATTTAAGAAACCCACCCTCTCTTATTCTCTGTTTATTGTCTTTTTCTTCTCTCTCCCCTACATTTTGGGTCAGAGTGCTACCATTCTCTGCCTCCTGCCTCACACACTGTCTACTAGCTTTCCCTAGCAGTCAGTGTGTGAGGATGTGCTGGCATTGGTGGGGGGGGGGGGGGGGGGGGGGGGGGGGGGCAGAGGAGGCTTACGAGATTGATCCCAGGAATTATTGCACTAACATATGATCAGCGTTTGACAGCACTGGGCCTGTAATTCAATTTAATTTAGAGATACAGTGTGGAAACAGACCCTTCGGCCCATCGAGTCCACACCGACCAGTGATCCCCACATATTATCACCATCCGACACTAGGGACAATTTTTACATTTATACCCAGGCATATATCCTACAAACCTGTATGTCTTGGGAGTGTGGGAGCTTGGGGAGGGGGGGGTTGGGGGGGGGGGGGTGGAGGCATGTGTTATTCCCAATGTCTGCATTTATCCCATAGTCAATGTTACTAAAACAGAAGATGAGGCCTTTGTGCAGTACTATTAGTGGGATCTAGCTGTCACAGGCTGGGTCCACAAAAGGGGGGGGGGCATCGTGGAAAGTGGGGGGGGGGGGGGGTTGGAGGATTGGAGAAGGGCGGGAGAGGGGGAGAAGGGGATGTGAGGGGAGGGGGGTAGTGGATAAGGGGGAGAAGAGTGGAGCGGAGAGAAGGGAGGAGATGGGGATGTCCCCCATTTGTGGACCCAGCCCGTGACACCTAGATCCCACTAACAACTCGTGGCCAACAGTTCAGATTCCATGAGGAGCAGAGAGAAGCTAGGGTTATGGCTGGGGTTAGGGTTTGGGTTTCCTCCCGCACTCCAAAGGCGCACAGGTTTGTGTAAATTGTCTGTAGCGTGTGTGGGATAGTGTGCGGGGGATCGCTGGTCGCAGGCTGGATCCACAAACGGGGGGGGCGTCGGGGAAAGTGGAGGGGGGGGGGGTGAGGTGGAGAATGGGAGAAGGGAGGGAGAGGGGGAGAAGGGGGTGTGAGGGAGGGGGGGTAGTGGATAAGGGGGAGATGCGTGGAGTGGGGAGAAGGGAGAAAGAGGGGGGAAGGGAAGAAGGGTGGGGAGATGGGAGGGGAGAAGTGTAGGGGGGAGTGGAGAAGGAGGGATGGGAGCGGGAGGGGGGAAGAGGGGAGAGGGGAGTTCAGCCTACACTCACTGAATCCATCCCTGTAAAAAGAGACGGTGATCGGATCTGGAAGCGGACCAATACATCTATAAATAAAACTGAACGACTCGGACATCTTTTCATTTGCACAATTGATTTTATTGTATTAATTTTAATATATTAATGTTTAAAATCCATGCATTGAAGTTAGAATATTTTACACCCCATCTGTGATCCCTAACCCCAACCCTAACCCTAAACAGGCGGCATCCACAGGACAGCATACGTCAGCAAGTGACAGGGCGCACGGTATGATGTGACACCCAAATGTCCCCCAGGATTTTGAACATTCCAAAACCCTGGGGCGACCGGGTAGAACTGCCCGTTACCGTGCGTCACTGCATGCATCACCACGCGTCACGCCCGCGTCACGACGCGACAACCTCTTTTTCGGCTGTCGCCTAAATGTTACCCAAATGACGCCCAAGTGGGAGAGGCCGTTAAGCTATTTTTATGATTTTGAGAGATATAGATATCGTATCCTTTTTGTGGCAGCTCCCTGAAATGTTCAATGAGCCCAGGGAGCAGTGACAGAGACAGTCTCTGCTTGGAGCAGGAAGAAATACTTGGTCACTACAACAATAGAAGCATGGTACACAAAAATGCTGGAGAAACTCAGCGGGTGCAGCAGCATCTATGGAGCGAAGGAAATAGGTAACGTTTCGGGCCGAAACCCTTCTTCAGACACATGGTTATAGCTTGGGGCATGGTTACGGGTTACATGGTTACATCTCCTGAGAAGATTACGGAGAGTCGGATTGTCAAGGAAGACTCTCTCTAACTTCTACAGGTGCACAGTCGAGAGCATGCTGACCGGTTGCATCGTGGCTTGGTTCGGCAATTTGAGCGCCCTGGAGAGGAAAAGACTACAAAAAGTAGTAAACACTGCCCAGTCCATCATCGGCTCTGACCTTCCTTCCATCGAGGGGATTTATCGCAGTCCCTGCCTCAAAAAGGCTGGCAGTATCATCAAAGACCCACACCATCCTGGCCACACACTCATCTCCCTGCTACCTTCAGGTAGAAGGTATAGGAGCCTGAAGACTGCAACAACCAGGTTCAGGAATAGCTACTTCCCCTCAGCCATCAGGCTATTAAACCTGGCTCGGACCACTTTCTGTTATTTGCACTACCAGTTTATTTATTCATGTGTGTATATATTTATATCATGGTATATGGACATATTTATCTGTTTTGTAGTAAATGCCTACTATTTTCTGTGTGCTTAAGCAAAGCAAGAATTTCATTGTCCTATACAGGGACACATGACAATAAACTCACTTGAACTTGAACTTGAACTATAGAAGGGTGGTGCAGCGGTAGAGTTGCTGCCTTACAGTGATTGCAGCATCGGGGACCTGGGTTGGATCCCGACTACGGGTGCTGTCTGTACGGATTGTACGTTCCCCCCATGACTGCGTGGGTTTTCTCCGAGATCTTCGGTTTCCTCCCACACTCCAAAGATGTACAGTTTTGGAGGTTACTTGGCTTGGTGGCTGTGTAAATTGTTCCTAGTCTAGGATAGTGTTAAAGTGTAGGGATCACTGGTCGGTGCGGTCTTGGTTGGCTGAAGGGTCTGTTTCCACTCTGTATCTCTACAGGCTGTCAATCGCTGACCATACGTTAATGCAATCATTCCCGGGATCAATCTCGTAAGCCTCTTCTGGATGCAACAATCATATGTCTGTTTATTCACCTTGCTGGCCTTGGTTAAGCTAAATCTTTTTTTCTTTCCCTGCCACCCAGGTTTGGATCACAGATTTTGACACAAGGTAACATGCTGTTCCATTATCGCTGGAGGATCTCTCCTTCAGAAAGAAATCATTGTAACATCAGTACTTGTTCACTCAACAGTGCTGTTCAGTACCGAGTCATTCTCAGCAGAGCTGCCCGAAGCACCTTTTAAGACTCAGCGCTCCCAGAAATTCCATCCATATGACCTAAATGTGCACATCATATATTAAACACAGAGTACTTAATTCCCGGGATGGCAGGACTGTCATATGTTGAAAGAATGGAGTGACTGGGCTTTTCTACACATGAATTTAGAAGGATGAGAGGCAACCTTATTGAAACATATAAGATTGTTAAGGGATTGGGCACGCTAGAGGCAGGAAACATGTTCCCGATGTTGGGGGAGTCCAGAACCAGGGGCCACAGTTTAAGAATAAGGGGTGTTAGAATAAGGAGGTCATTTAGAACGGAGATGAGTAAAAACCTTTTCACCCAGAGAGTTGTGAATCTGTGGAATTCTCTGCCTCAGAAACAGTAGAGGTTAATTTTCTGGATGCTTTCAAGAGAGAGTTAGTTACAGCTCTTAAAGATCAGTCAGGGGATATGGGGAGAAGGCCGGAACGGTGTACTGATTGTGGATGATCAGCCATGATCTCAGTGAATGGCGGTGCTGGCTGGAAGGGCCGGGTAGCTTACTCCTGCACCTATTATCTATTGTCTATTGTCTACTGCCGAAAGTATATTATCATCTGACCATTTGTAAAGTGGCAAAGTCACAAGTCTTGGCTCCACAGCACAAGTGAAAAGTGAACTGCAGATGCAGAAAGCATTCATCATTTTATCGGCCTCTAAACACATATAGTACACAGTATGTATGATTGCAGGGGAAGAATTAGGAATTTAGGTTTAGGCTCATTATTGACGCATATACCGAGACACTGTGAAATACGATCAAATCAAACTCAAGTACAACTCAAGTGGGAGCTTACGCATTACGTGTAGTTGAATTCATGGGAGGTGGTCTTGGAGGGGAGGATGCTCCTCAAACTGCGGAGCATCTGGGACAATGCAGCTCACCCCCTCCATGACACACTAGTCAACCTGAGGAGCACCTTCAGCAACAGGCTGGTTCCACCGAGATGCAGGACAGAACGCCACAGGAGATCCTTCTTCCCTGTGGCTATCAAACTGTACAACCCCTCCCCCTTCTGTCGTGGGGCAGACTGACTCCCCTCCCCCTCCCCAATCTATGTACATCCCCAATCATTTTCACTCGTCACTTTAATTTCATGTTTCATGCATCTTGTGTTTTGTGACTGATGGCAGATCAATTTACGGGACGACAGATGGCGCAAGGGGCTAAGTGTTCGGCTGGCAACCGGAAGGTAGCTGGTTCGAATCCCGCTTGGAGTGCATACTGTCGTTGTGTCCTTGGGCAAGACACTTCACCCACCTTTGCCTGTGTGTGAATGTGTGTGAGTGGTTGGTGGTGGTCGGAGGGGCCGTAGGCGCAGATTGGCAGCCACGCTTCCGTCAGTCTGCCCCAGGGCAGCTGTGGCTACAGAAGTAGCTTACCACCACCGAGTATGACTGAGGAGTGAATGAATAATGCGATGTAAAGCGCCTTGAGTATTAGAAAGGCGCTATATAAATCCCATCCATTATTATTATTATTATAATTTCCCTTCTTGGATAAATAAAGTTCTATCGTATCATATCGTAGTACAAGGTGTGAGACTCCCAGGGCTTACCGGGACACCTGGGTTCGATCCTGACTACGGCTGCTGTCTGTACGGAGTTTGTACGTTCTCCCCATGATGGGTGGGTTTTCTCTGAGAACTTTGATTTCCTCCCGCACTCCAAAGACGTACGGGTTAATTGGCTTGGTGTACTGTAAATGGAAAAATTGCCCTTAATGTGTGTAGGATAGTGTTAATGGGTGGGATCGCTGGTCGGTGCGGACTCTGAGCCGAAGGGCCTGTTTCCGTGCTGTATCTCCAAAACTAAGATACTAAGTAAGAACAAAAAAGTAAGGTGTCAGCCGGAATCACAGCAATTTAACCCCTGAGGCTTTCATCCTGGATAGCTGTATTCAAAGGGCAGCCCTCCCTTCTATTGACTCGATTTATACCTCACACCGCCTCGGCAAGGGCTGCAGTACAATCAAGGACGAGTCGCACCCTGGCCACTCCCTCTTCTCCCGCTCCCACCAGGCAAAAGGGAAAGAAGTGTGAAAACACACACCTCCAAATTCAGGGACAATTTCTTCCCAGATGTTATCAGGCAACTGAATCATCCTACCACAACCAGAGAGCAGTCCTGAACTACTACCTACCTAATCGGATTATACTTGGCTGGCTTTATCTTGCACTAAACGTTATTCCCTTACCATGTATCTGTATACAGATGCTCCCTGATTTACAATGCTTTGACTTACGATATTTGGACTTTACGATGGTGTAAACGCTCGGCCACGGCAGCGAGCCACACGTCACTTCTGGTCACCTGATCACATTGTATCAAATGTGCTTTCGACCTGATATTTTCGGAATGTAACCCCATCGTAGGTCGAGGAGCAGCTGCAGTGTAATGGCTTGATTGTAATCATGTATTGTCTTTCCGCTGATTGGTTAGCACGCTACAAGGCATTTCACTGTACCCCAGTACACATGACAATAAACTAAACTGAAACAATCACCCTATAAGGAATCTTGTTTGTGTTAGTGTTAGAAAGTGTTATTGTCTATTGTCTCTGGTCATGTTCAGTCTTCAGTCCTATAGTTACAGTTCCACAGTTTCTTTCTTTTGTTAGTTATGGTGTGTTCAGTTTTTAGTTAAGGTCTGCAGATATTTTAATACTTTGTTCTGATGCTGTATAACTGTTGTGCTTAAATAAAAAGTTTTAAGACGCTATGACTGGACTTGTTGAGAATTCAGTGATCCTACAAAAAAATAAAGGGGAAGATACAAAATGCAGAATATGGTTCTCAGCATTGCAGCGCATCAGTTCCATAGACAAAGTCCAATGTCCGCAATGGGGTAGAGGTAAATCAGACAGTACCCTAGCTTATGGCAGGAAATCAGATTGTTCTCTAGCTTATTTGCGCTATGAATTAGTTTTGGTTTAGAATAGTATATATGGTCTATGGTCTATAGACACACTGAACTTTTATCTTCCGTTTTGTATTCTGTTTACACATTCTGCCGTGCTGCAGCAAGTAAGAATTTCATTATCCTATCTGGGACACATGACAATAAAACTCTCTTGAATCTAGTTTAGAGATACAGCAGGGAAACAGGACCTTCTGAAAAGGTTAAATGCTTTTAAATATATAAAAGAGATATAACGGAATCCTGGACTAGGTTATAGCTTATATTTCATCTCAAGCAGGCCTTTTCCAGTGGATTGATAAGAGAGAGAGACAAGCCCGGGCTTGCCTCAGGTTGCTATGTATTGAAACAATGACCTTTGAAATGTGTCTACCAATTGATGAGAGAGAGAAGCTCAGACTTGGCTCAGCGATGTATATTGAGACAATGACCGATGCCTTTGAGATGTCTTGTCTTGAAAGTACCAACTGATAAGATGCCTTTGAAATGTGTCTACTAATTGACGCATCCTGTGGTAATGTGTATTGACTGTATCGACTAACATCTTTGGAATGTGACTAAGTGACAAACACACAGTATCAAACATCATGCAACTCTTTGTTCATTGAAGTGGTGGCACGGGGGAAGTCAAGTGTCTGTGTTGCTTACTTGACTGGTGCATCCCCGTCACTTCCCGGCCGATCATCAGTAAAGCATGAGTTGGTCTAACTAACCTTTTTGAAAGTTGTCTGTTTATTAATAAGTGAACCGTAACATTGGCATTTAGTTGACAGGACCTTGCAGGGACCATCAACAGATGAATGTGCAAGAGGCTATAGAGTGACTGGGATCGGACAGGGAGAAAACTCAGTTCTAATCGGAGTGAGACCGACTCCCACAGAAACTCTCGGTAACATCTGTTGTCCTTCGTCAGAGGTTGATCTGGTTCCCCACCGAGGTCCTTAATACAGAAAACGGTAAGACCAATTGTGTATGTATGTACCCATTAAGAATGTCCTTCCTGTGCGTAATTAGCTTGGGGCATTGATGCTCCCAAAATGCTTGGCCATTATTGAATGTGCCGCCCACACTGGTGCTGGGGACCCAATAACCAAAGGCAATGCATTTGCCGATAGTACAGCCAAACAAACAGGCTGTACATCCAAATGCGTAGTGACAGCAGGGGAGCGATGCTAGCAAACAGAACGGCCTTGCCAAAACACGGGTGATGTAAAGTTAATACAGAGGGACGCCTCTAAGCACGCAGCGCGATTTCTGTAAACGAGAGGGCTGCGCCTTTGACTCTTTGACGGGCCCCTGACTAACCCCTTTCGGTAAAGTTTGTGTAACTGATGTTTTTCTGTCCGTTCTTTTATATCATATGCACTGCCTTACGGATGCTGGTAAGGAGGGAAAGCCATGGAGATACAATTTCAAAACCTAATTGTGATGCCCAGTTTCCTTTGTGAAAATTCCATGTTAATTTAGTACATCACGTGTGGAATGGTGGGCAAGCTCATGAGTGTATTTGGGTGCATTAAAGTTTTAAGAGTTTGAATAATTTCCCTGAGGTGTATAGAATTGTGTTAATTTTGAGAGAGAATTGTATTGTTTTAAAGTGTGTGGATATCTGAAATTTAGTATATTGTATGAGGTGTGGCAACATGTGAGTGAATTTCACAGAAAAAAAAATGTTTTAAGAGGTAGTGTCACTTTAAGAAGTTGCAGTTGTGTAGGGGTGGAGCCATACACATTTTCTTTTCCTTTGTTCTTTGGATATGCTTATCTATTTATATGGAAATTAACTGTTTATTCTTTGTTTTCTTTTGACTCTTGAACAGAGGAGAGATGCAAAAATGCAGTTTGTTTTGTCTTATCGATGTTTAAATTTTTTTTTTCCATAATTCTAATCTTTTGAGCTGAGTTCAAAAAGAGACCTGGATGCTTTTGGCATCCTGATTAAAGTGTTAGATGCGATTGGAAATGTCAATATCGCAGAGAAAAAGAAAATGTTGATTTGGGAAAATTGTGATTGGTATGAATTTATGCTAAGGATTTGAGGTTGTGAATTTGGGGAGATAGATTGGAACAATTAGGAATAGTTGGGGAGATAGATTGGAACAATTGGGAATAGTTTTAAATTGTTTTTTCGTAATAATGATCTATTTTTTAACGGTTTAAGGATATTGGCAAATTTATGGATTACTGATTTTGAGTTTTTGAGTTCTTTTGGAAAAGCTTGTTTTGATGTGATCATAGTGTTTGTCTTTAGAATGCAAATGAGCAGCCAGGTTTCCTGCCTCCAGACAAACAAATGTATGGAGGCTTGAAGCATGTGCTGTGTAAGGGACAAATGAAGGTCCATGCAGAATTGTGTTAGTTGATCACATCAGACTGTAGCTTACAAAAGAGGATTTGAGGGAACTCACAATGAGGGGTAAAAAGTGAGAGATAAAGTAGATTGGGGAGGATAAACATATTTGGACAATTGCGGAGATAATATTTAGGTGGGGGTCCCTCTTCAGATAGACTCAGATCAAGGAACAAGTTCTCAGGGAAGGTGATGAAGGAGGCTTCTAAAGACTGATTTCACATTTCCAAACCACCCGCAAAGTTTTGGATTAGTGGAGGGAATGAATAGGACACTAAAGAGTTTAAGTAAAGGCTTGACTGAGACTGGACAGGAATGGGTTAAGGCATTCCCAGTCATTCTGTTGATTCAGAACAACCCCAGCTAGAGAGACAGGATTAACGCCTTTCAAATTGATAACAGGCCAAGCTATGCACCTACTAGAAGATGGTCGTCCTTGAAATGAGGGTGACCCCAGGCTACATACCCCCTGGGGTGTGACTAGAGTGTGGAATTTACATCTACAGGCCCTCAGCGATTAACTAATTATGTATGCACAGCAATTAAACCATGCCTTGCCAGGTCTGCATTCCCAGGTGCGAGAGGCACAGAAGCCACTGCCAGTTGAACACAGGGACGAGTGCATACTGTCAGACTACATACTGATAAGGGACTGGGACCGGAAGAAATTGAGACTGTGTTGAAAGGAACTGTACCAAGTACTACAAAAACATCAAACGCCATGAAGATTGAAGATCTCCCCTGTTGGATACATCTGATTGACTGTAAACAGTTTGGAGAACAAAGAAAGGACAATGGGGCTATTGACCCTCCTTTTATTCTGGGGTTGGAATAAACCCCAGAATAAATAAGATGGACTGGACTTGGGAAAATAATTTGTTTCTATGAGTTTTGAATTTGCCCTTTGTGATAATATAAGTGTATGCTGGTAGTGTATGTACATCCCATATAATGATGGAGGAGGAACTGTTTTTGCAATAGGGCAGCAACTAATGGGTGCCTTCAGAATGGCAAACTTGAGGACTAACCCATATTTAAAGGATGGTACACCCCTCCCTTTAAACAAGATTTGAAATTAAACATGACAAGCGCAGTAGATATGCCCCGACTGCAGATAGTAAGAGATCCGCAGAGGCCAGTTAATACTACCTGTTTTTGCCACAACCAAGGCACTGGTGTATTTTTGGGAAACAGTACGTGTGTGACAACCCAGTCAGCCACCATTGCCGGCCCACCCCGACCGGTTAATGGCACATATTTTGTATGTAGATTCTGGGCCTACCCATGGTTACCAGGAATGCCGCTGGCAGACGGGGCAACTTGGGAACAACTAAAAGGACCCCATCACTGGACAGGGTGTTGTTATGTTGCATATGTGGCCCCAAACATGAGAAGCATGAACATCAGCTACACTAGCACATGGGGATTTCCAAGCGAAGCCTGAGCAATTTTTTATGATCCTCTTCCTGTCCTGTCCTGGTAATATCACGGGAACTCATTAAAATGGCCTCCGCTATGGAGACGCTTGCTAATGGCACTGCCGCATCCTTGTGTGCAACCCAGGAGGAGAGAAGCAGTAACAGCTGAGGTGGTAGCTATGACAACTGTAGTATTACAAAACAGAATGGCACTAGGTTTTAACCTAGCAGTAAAAGGAAGGACATGCGCCTAATCGGCCGGGAATGTTGAACTTTTATTCCCAATGCTTACTCCAACATTACCGACATGGCCGCCCATATCAGAATGGAAGTAGCTAAAATAAAGAAGGTAGGAGCTGAATTCCATGATTATAGCTCCGGGGGAGGTTGGTGGCTATTTAATATGTTTGGAAGGACTTGGGGAATTATTGTCCACGATGGATTGATTGTATTACTAATTGTACTCTTAATTTGTCTGTTGCGATGCTTATGGCTTTTCTTATGTACTCGGCGAGGACTAATTGTTATCATCAAAATGATAAACAGGAGGGAATGAAAAGGTTAAATGCTTTTAAATATATAAAAGATATATAATGGAATCCTGGACTAGGTTAAAGCTTTGTCTCAAGCAGGCCTTTTCCAGTGGATTGATAAGAGAGAGAGACAAGCCCGGGCTTGCCTCAGGTTGCTGTGTATGGGGACAATGACTGATGCCTTTGAAATGTGTCTATCAATTGATGAGAGAGAGAAGCTTAGACTTGTCTCAGTGATGTATATTGAGACAATGACCGATGCCTTTAAGATGTTTTGGCTTGAAAGTACCAACTGATAAGATGCCTTTGAAATGTGTCTACTAATTGACAAGAGACAAGCTCAGATGCATCCTGTGGTAATGTGTATTGACTGTATCTCTGACCATGACTAACATCTTTGGAATGTTACTAAGTGACAAACACACAGTATCAAACATCATGCAACTCTTTGTTCATTGAAGTGGTGGCACGGGGGAAGCCAAGTGTCTGTGTTGCTTACTTGACTGGTGCATCCCCGTCACTTCCCGGCCGATGATCAGTAAAGCTTGAGTTGGTCTAACTAACCTTTTTGTGAGTTGTCTGTTTATAAAGTAGTGAACCGTAACACTTCAGCCCACCGAATCCGCACCGACCAGCATTCCCAGCACATTAACACTATCCTACACACACTACGGACAATTTACATTCATACCAAGCCAATTCACCAATTAACCTACAAACCTGTACATCTTTGGAGTATGGGAGGAAACCGAAGATCTCGGAGAATGCCCACGGGGTGAACGTACAAACTCCGTACAGACAACGCCCAAAGACAGAATCAAACCAGGGTCTCTGGCGCCGAAGGTGCCGTAAGACCGCAACCCTAGCGCTGTACCACTGTGCCTTTAAAATAATTCTCGAAAACAAAGTTGCGTTATGCACTGGAATTCTGCACTTTCCATTGATTAAACCTGAAATGAAGCATCCATTAATTTGGCCTATTTGTGAATGTGGCTGTAATTCTGTAACTATCTTTAAATATATGGTAACATATGGTGTTCAGTCAGTCCATCAGTAGAGGACAGGTGCATGTCATCACATCAACAATATCATTGAACTCTGCACAAACTATGCAACTATTGAATGAGCAGTATACCCCTGCCTTATTTCATAGCACCAGAGAAACATTCTGATCTGTCAGACCTTACATTCTTTGCAAAGTGCTTCTATCCCAGCCCATCACGGGTCCTGACCTCCCCACCATCGAAGGGATTTACCGGAGTCGCTGCCTCAAAAAGGCAGCCAGCATCGTCAGAGACCCATACCACACACTCATCTCACCACTGCCATCGGGAAGATGTACAGGAGCCTAAAAACTGTAAGGTTCAGGTTCAGGAGCAGCTTCTTTCCCGCAGCCATCAGGCTACTAAACACTACAACCTTCAAATAAGCTCTGAACTAGAGAGACTTGGGGGCATTGGTTTTGTCTTTTTGCCTTATAATTGTTTGGTTGTTTTCTATGTGTGTATGTATGTATGTATGTATGTATGTATGTATGTATGTATGTATGTATGTATGTATGTATGTGTGTGTGTGTGTGTGTATGTATGTATGTATGTATGTATGTATGTATGTATGTATGTGTGTATGTGTGTATGTATGTATGTATGTATATGTATGTACGTGTGTGTGTACATATACATATATATGTGTATGTGTGTATGTATTTATGTATGTATGTACGTATGTATGTATCTATACACATATGTGTGTATGTACGTATGCACATATGAGTATGTGTGCATGTATATAAACGTATATATACATGCGTGTGTATGTGCATGTATGTATGTATGTGCGTATATATATATATATTTAGATACTAACCGTTCTTACATTTATTATATTGCTTACAGAGTACTATGTTTACATATTCTGTTGTGCTGCTGCAAGTAAGAATTTCATTGTTCTGTTTGGAACAGAATGACAATGACTTGACTTGACTAATAGCTAACAGCTATAATAGTTTTACAGAGATGACAGATTCATTAAGATGCTGGCTTGTATGAAGTCATATGAAGCAGTTGCTTGTATTGAAACATTTTATTTAAATCGTTTATTCAAGCAATCAATGTCAACCCATATTGTTCCTGAAGAGCCACCATCCAAAAACCTCTGTGGTCCATATAATGCCGGCATCGTCACAGTTGTGTCAGGCGTGGAGTTTCAAGACCGATTGTGACAGACCACAAGGGAAGGTGACTGCCTATAGAAGCTGTCCCCCCCTCCCCCCCCCAATCCATGACAATTATTTTAGGTGGAAGATAAATAGACACAAAATGCTGGAGTAACTCAGTGGGACCATCTCTGGGTAGAAGGAATGGGTGACGTTTCGGGTGTGAAGAAGGGACTCGACCCAAAACATCACCCATTCCTTCTTGATGGCCTAATTCCGCTCATATCACTTATGACCTTATGATGCATATGAAGCATTTTTTTAATTTCAAATATGTAAAACAAAAAAAATTTAAAACAAAGCCAAATAACAATAAAATGAAATGAACAATAAACTTATACACAACTCATTGAATAACTTCTCATAAATATCACAAATTAACTCTTACGTGTTCAAAATGTAGGAGGAATTATTTATTCCTACCCCTTGTCCGCTAGTCATCAATTAATTCACAAACTTTCTCTCATCTACATATATATATATACACACATACACAACCATATACATACATACATATATCCATTCATAAGCCACATACATACAGACATATATACACGCATATGCACGCATGCAAACATGCATATACACGGTTTATAAACAATAACCAAATTCTATGTACAATGCGAACATCATACTGGGTCAATGAACTAAACCGTAACCGACATCACAACCCTTCCTCATTCTTATACCTGTGGAAAATGTTTTTTTTGCACTTCTTCTGAAACGGAGTAATGTTTGTGCTTTGCTTGAGTTCCACATGCAAATCATTCCACAATTTCACCTCAAAGATTGAAATGCACACATTCTTCATAGTTGTACGAACACAAAGTTTCTTTAAATTAAACTCTCCTCTCAAATTATAACCACCCTCCCCGTCAAAGAGCATTTTTTGTATATTGACTACCTCAACTACCTTCTGTGGCAGAGAGTTCCAGAGATTTACCACTCTCTGTGTGAAAAATGTTTTTCTCATCTCGGTCCCAAGAAAAACATGTTTCACACAGAGAGTGGTAAATCTCTGGAACTCTCTGCCACAGAAGGTAGTTGAGGCCAGTTCATTGGCTATATTTAAGAGGGAGTTAGATGTGGCCCTTGTGGCAAGAGGGATCAGGGGGTATGGAGAGAAGGCAGGTACAGGATACTGAGTTGGATGATCAGCCATGATCATATTGAATGGCGGTGCAGGCTCGAAGGGCTGAATGGCCTACTCCTGCACCTATTTTCTATGTTTCTATGTATTACCTGGTAGTAAATTATTTCTTGCTCTATACATTATTTGTGCTGTATTAAATTCTACTAGATCCATAAACTTCAAGGCATTTGACTTTAGAAACAGAGAGTTGTTCAATTCAATCATTGTGAATGGGCAGTGATGCATTCCCTTCTCAGTAAGCATTTTGTTACACTCAACTCTGAAATTGAAAGTCTAACATTGGATTGATTTGATTTTCTTAACAGCTCTAAGACAAAGATGCTTTTCTTGTTTAGAAAATTGTATTGGCTTCACAGTACTTCTGTACTAACAAATAACTTCCACCAAACTCCCCCCCCCCCCCCCCCCTCCCCCCCCCCAGTCTATCTGTTATTTTCAATACAATTGTCAAAATATAATTGTGTGTTAAATTCTACTCCAGTATTTTTAAGTATTCTTGTCCACAGATCAACTGCAGATTCTGGTATACATTGAAGATAGATACAAAGTGCTGGCTTAGTTTGGTGGGTCAGGCAGAAACGTCACCTGGACGACAGATGGCACAATGGGCTAAGTGTTCGGCTGGCAACCGGAAGGTAGCTGGTTCGAATCCCGCTTGGAGTGCATACTGTCGTTGTGTCCTTGGGCAAGACACTTCACCCACCTTTGCCTGTGTGTGTCCTTGGGCAAGACACTTCACCCACCTTTGCCTGTGTGTGTGGATGTAATTATGTGAAGCACTTTGGGGTCAATGCAAGTTGACTAAAAATGTGCTATATAAATATAAAGAAAAATATAAAGAAATTTACTCTTTTTCTCCAGAGTTGCAGCCTGACCCACTGAGTTACTCCAGCATTTTGTGTCTATTTTCGGTGCAAACCAGCATCTGCAGTTCAGTCCTACAAGGAACTGCAGACGCTGGTTTACCAAAGAAAAACACAAAATGCTGGAGTAACTCAGCGGGTCAGGCAGCATCTCTAGAGAAAAAGGAAGGGTGATGTTGTGGGTCGGCAGCCTTCTTCAGACACTAAGGAAGACACTTCAGACTACTTAAGTATTCTTGCTGGAATGGTCTTCATGACGCAAACAACACATAGAAACATAGAAACATTGAAAATAATTGCAGGAGTAGGCCATTCGGCCCTTCGAGCCTGCACCGCAATTCAATATGATCATGGATGATTATCCAACCCAGTATCCCGTACCTGCCTTCTCTCCATACCCCCTGATCCCCTTAGCCACAAGGGCCACATCTAACTCCCTCTTAAATATAGCCAATGAACTGGCCTCAACTACCTTCTGTGGCAGAGAATTCCAGCGATTCACCACTCTCTGTGTGAAAAATGTTTTTCTCATCTCGGTCCTAAAAGTCTTCCCCCTTAACCTTAAACTGTGAGCCCTTGTTCTGGGCTTCCCCAACATCGGGAACAATCTTCCTAGCCTGTCCAACCCCTTAAGAATTTTGTAAGTTTCTATGCATTGTGGAGTTCATTTCCAGTAGAACAGTGGAAGAAGTCTGAAGAAGTCTCTCGACCTGAAACGTAACCCATTTCTTCTCTCCAGAGATGCTGCCTGTCTCGCTGAGTTACTCCAGCATTTAATGTCTATCTACCTGTTGTACATGTACTTGATGACTTGATTGCATTCACAAATGGTATTATCTGTTGAACACGAGGCACTGCAGATGCTGGTTTACAAAAAAAGGACACAAAGTGCTGGAGTAACTCAACGGGTCAAGTGGCATTTCTGGAGAACAGGGATATGTGATGTTCCCGGGTCAGGTTCTCTCTTCAGATTGCAAGACCCCTCTCTCACTGTGCCCCCTCTGCCATTCCTTTGCGACAATGTTCAAAAAATGCACCATGGAGTTCAGTTCCAGTAGTTATCCATTTAATTAACCAGATGAAATTATCACATTGCCCTTGTCGGAATTGTTGTTAGTATGCATCAGTGCAGTTGCATTCATTTCACCTGTCAGGGGAATTCAGTCGTATTGATCAGATTAGAATTACGACACTGCCAGACAGGTGCTGATGCTGCAGTCTCATTGCAAGGGTGGGCATTGTGCCGCCAAACCCAGGTGACTA
This sequence comes from Amblyraja radiata, assembly GCF_010909765.2. NCBI lineage: Eukaryota > Metazoa > Chordata > Chondrichthyes > Rajiformes > Rajidae > Amblyraja > Amblyraja radiata. The sequence continues at coordinate 107,996,643 of NC_045959.1, read as the reverse complement.
TTTGCCTGCTCGCCCCAGAAGCAGATCTGCAATCGCATATTTGAATAGCTCCATACTCCTCTCGCAACATTTACTTTACCTTCAGACTATCCCTGACCGGGCTTTGCTGGCTTAACCTTGCACTAAACATTATTCCCTTATCCTGTATCTGTACACTGCAATACATACAACAATTGTAATCATGTATTGTCTTTCTGCTGACTGGATAGCACGCAACAAAAGCTTTTCACTGTACCTCCACTGTACCTTTTCACACGTGACAATAAACTAAACTGAACTGAGGTGCCACTGATTTTCAATCACACCACTAAGCTAACCTCGCAGATACTTTACAAACATTTTTTGTTTTGTTTATCTATATTTAGTTTAGTTTATAGAGGAACAGCGCAGAAACAGGCCCTTCAGCCCACTGAGTCCGCGGCGACCAGCAATCACCGTACACTAACTCTTCCCGGCACACTAGGGACAATTTACAATTATTATCGCAGCCAATTAAACTACAAACTTGTACGTATTTGGAGAGTGGGAGGAAACCAGAGCACCCGGGGAAAACCCACGTGGTCACAGGGAGAACGTACAAACTTAGTTAGGATCGAACCCAGGTCTCTGGCACTGTAAGGCAGCAACTTTACCACTGCGCCACTGTGCTATATTGTCATAGAGTCATACAGCAAAATAGTTTAACAGTTTGTTTAAGAGTTATATCTAAAGGGCCTGTCCCACTTGCCATCATTTGCGCCTCATTTACGCGTCATATGTAAAATAGGTCGACGCTTCATTATGCGCGACGTCGCGCGCAAATCATGTGTCATCACGCATCCGTACAGCCGTCTGGTGCGCGTGACATCATTAGAATACCCTGCGGCGAGCGAAAGGACGTTGACGCAAGGACGTAAGGACGTTGACGCACAGTGACATAACCATGCGTCACCACACGATACACGTGAGACGTTGGGACACCAGAGTACAATGCCAATGCGTCAGCATGCGTACGCGATACCTCACGCAGGTGGCGCGCAAGAATTTTGTTCCTGTACTAAATCCTGGAGCCCCGCACAATACCGCGCGCCACCGCATACGATTCCACGCCGCACCATGCGCAACGCATGCGCATCTCACGAGTCACAACGCGTCGAGCTAATTTACATATAATGCGTAAATGAGGCGCAAATGACCCCCAAGTGGGACAGGCCCTTTATTCCCTCTTGCAAACATCCAGTGAATTGGCCTCCACTGTCTTCTGTGGCAGAGAATTCCACAGATTCACAACTCTCTGAGTGAAAAAGTTTTCCCTCATCTCAGTCCTAAATAGCCTACCCCTTATTCTTAAACTGTGACCCCTGGTTCTGGACTCCCCCAACATCAGGAACATTTTTCCTGCATCTAGCCTGTCCAATCCCTTAATAATTTTTATGTTTCTATAAGGAACCCTCTCATCCACAAGAAAGTGGAATCTCATGTAGATAGGGTGGTAAAGAAAGCTTTTGGTGTGCTGGCCTTTATAAATCAGAGCATTGAGTATAGAAGTTGGGATCTAATGTTAAAATTGTACAAGGCATTGGTGAGGCCAATTCTGGAGTATGGGGTACAATTTTGGTTGCCTAATTATAGGAAGGGTGTCAACAAAATAGAGAGAGTACAGAGGAGATTTACTAGAATGTTGCCTGGGTTTCAGCAACTAAGTTACAGAGAGAGGTTGAACAAGTTAGGGCTTTATTCTTTGGAGCGCAGAAGGTTAAGGGGGGACTTGATAGAGGTCTTTAAAATGATGAGAGGGATAGACAGAGTTGACGTGGATAAGCTTTTCCCACTGAGAGTAGGGAAGATTCAAACAAGGGGACATGACTTGAGAATTAAGGGACAGAAGTTTAGGGGTAACATGAGGGGGAACTTCTTTACTCAGAGAGTGGTGGCTGTGTGGAATGAGCTTCCAGTGAAGGTGGTGGAGGCAGGTTCGTTTTTATCATTTAAAAATAAATTGGATAGTTATATGGACGGGAAAGGAATGGAGGGTTATGGTCTGAACGCAGGTATATGGGACTAGGGGAGAATACGTGTTCGGCACGGACTAGAAGGGTCGAGATGGCCTGTTTCCGTGCTGTAATTGTTATATGGTTATATGGTTATATGGTTATCCTAAATTCTGACTGGATAGCACACAAATAACAGGTTTTCATTCTACCTCGGTACACGTGGCAATAATACACCTAAACATAAACCTACGGACATTTTGCCCTTTCTAAAGTGGGGTGGATAGAGCCATCCACAATTTAGATTGAGCAACAATAAAGTTACACAAGTCACAGAGGCAGCACCCCCTAAGTGCCAGTTTCCCCAGTCCTTCCTTGAGGTAGTGATTAGACAATTGTGAGGTGCCATTGGAATACATTTTGCAAATGGTACACACTGCAGGTCCATGGTGCACCAAATCAGTATGTGAATTTTTGGAAACAAAGAACTGCAGATGCTGGTTTATACCAAAGGTAGACACAAAGTGCTGGAGTAACTCAGCAGGTCAGGCAGCATCTCTGGAGAAAAAGGATGGGTGATGTTTCAGGTCGGGAGTCTGAAGAAGAGTCCCGACCCAAATTGCCCCCCATCCTTTTTGTTTAGTTTCGGTTTAGTTTTAGAGATACAGTGCGGAAACAGGCCCTTCGGAAACAGGTCCATGCCGACCAGCGATCCCCACACATCAACACTATCCTACACACACTAGGGACATTTTTTACATTTACCAGGCCAATTAACCTACTAACCTGTACGTCTTTGGAGTGTGGGAGGAAACCGAAGATCTCGGAGAAAACCCACGCAGGTCACGGGGAGAAGGTACAAACTCCGCCCCTAAGTCGGGATCGGACCCGGGTCTCCGGCGCTGCAAGCGCTGAAAAGGCAGCAACTCTACCACTGCGCCACCGTGCGGCTCCACAGACGCTGCCCGAACCGTTGAGTTACGCCAGCATTTTGTGTTTATCTCACGTGAATTTATAGGATAGTGATTATCCAGCAGGCTGCTTCATCCGGGATGGTGATGAGCTCTTTCAGCATAGTTGGAGCTGCACTCATCAACGCAAGTGGTGAGTATCTGTCCACACTTCTCTGACTTCTGCCTTGTAAACGGCAGAAAGGCTCTGTAGTGTCAGGAGGTGCACCCAGCCCAAGACGGCACACAGCTTTACTTTACTCTAGACATACAGCACGGAAACAGGCCCTTCGGCCCACTGAGTCCATGCCGACCAGAGATCATCCCGAAGACTATCACTATCCCACACACGCTAGGCACAATTCACAACATTTTTAACCAAAGCCAATTAACCTACCAACCAGTACGTCTTTAAAGTTTGGGAGAAAATCAGAGCACCCAGAGAAAACCCACACGGTCACAGGGAGAACGTACAAACTCCATACAGCCGTTCCTGCATACTCCATGCTGCACGTTCTTCCTGTGACCACGTGGGTTTTCTCCGGGTGCTCCGATTTCCCCCCACACTTTAAAGACGTGCAGTTTTGTGGGTTAAGCGACTCTAGACGTTCAGGCCCACAGTCCATTGTGTCGGGCAATAAATGTTGCCTTTGTTAGCAACTTCCAGATTCCAAAAATGAATAATAAAACCGCTTTAAACAAAATCTCCAGTGAAAAACACTAAACCTATCATAGAAACATAGAAATAGGTGCATGAGCAGGCCATTCGGCCCTTCGAACCAGCACCACTATTCAATATGATCATGGTTGATCATTCAAAATCAGTACCCCGTTCCTGCTTTTTCCACATATCCCTTGATTTTGTTAGCCTTAAGAGCTATATCTAACTCTCTTGAATAAATCCAGTGAATTGGCCTTCACTGCCCTCTGTGGCAGAGAATTCCACAGATTCACAACTCTCTGGGTGAAGAAGTTTTTCCTCATCTCAGTCCTAAATGGCCTACCCCTTATTGTTAAACTGTGAGCCCTTGGTTCTGGACTCCCCCAACATGGGGAACATTTTTCCTGCATCTAGCCTGTCCAATCCCTATCATTGTCCCCCTGTCATATCATGTGTAAAGTGGCTGTGACAAATCCCTCCGCTACTGACACAATTCCCGTATGGACGCGTCTCTGGAGCTTTGGCTGTTTTTTTTAAATACGTGAATCTGTTTGCGCTTCGCCCATCTGCTGTTGCAGCTGATTTAATTTTTGGCATGATATAAATGGGTTGGAATAAATTTGACTTGGCTGTGATAGGATTTTATAAATATGTAAAGCAAGAATTTAGTGGAGATGAGAAACCTAATTGAAAAATAATCTGCCTGTCTCAGAGCACTGCTTTAGTATCCCCGAAGGCCAGTTCGGCACAGGTTCAATTTATAAAAAAGGATAGGGTGTCATCTTGAGCACAGAACTGTGCTGTCACCTCACAGACCTCAATTGAAATCCAGCCAAAATAACATTAGATGAAATCGTCTCCTTTTTGATAGCTGTTTATGGCCCTTAATGGAATCCATTTGAGTCTTAATCCAGATCTTATTTTGCTAACAGCATCCTCTTTCTATCTTGTTACCTTATTTATGATGAAACCCAAACCTTTAATCCAGATCAACATTTAAATCCATGCGGGCCAAATGAATGGAATTGCCTTCTTTTGTGCTGTGATCTGCCCCAGAAGTGAATTTCCCTTTGAGAATATATACACAGATAAGGTTGTTTTTTTTCCTCGGCAATGAAATTGTGAGTGGAATAAACCAGTCTGCAGACAGAGGTTTGGATAACTAGCTCGGTGTATGGAGATTCTTCTACGGTTACAATCCACTTGTATTCCATACATCAGGATACTTGCATTCTGCATTGCAAGAATACTTGCATTCTACAGATGCACTGTGGAAAGCATTTGGTCGTGATGCATCACAGCATGGTTTGGGAACTGCTCCATCCAAGGCCACAGAGAATTGTGGACGCAGCCCAGACAGCCCACCACACAGACCAACCTCCCTTCCATCGACTCCGTCTACACTCCACGCTGCCTAGGCAAGGTCAGCAGCATAATCAAGGACGAGTCGCACCTCGGCCACTCCATCTCCCATCAGGCAAAAGGTATAGAAGTGTGAAAACGCACAACTCCAGATTCAGGAACAGTTTCTTGTCAGCAGTTATCAGGCAACTGAACCATCCTATGAACAACTAGAGAACAGTCCTGAGCTACTATCTACCCCATTGAAGACCCTCGGACAATCTTTAATCGGACTTTACTGGACTTTATCTTGCACTAAACCTTATTCCCTTTATCATGTATCTGTACACTGTGAATGGCTCGATTGTAACCATGTATAGTATCTGCGCTGACTGGTTAGCACGCAACAAAAGCTTTTCACTGTACCTCAGTACACGTGACAATAAGCAAAACCAAACTAAACTAAATGCTACTTCTTAGCTTTGGCAGCAATGCCAACATTGAACACGTTTAATGACCATTTTGCAGCATTGAATCTTCTGCTCTTTGTTCTATAAGATAAAAATCAACCTGCTGAAAACAACCACAGTCCTTGTACTATTAAAATCCACAGGAGAAACATTTTGATGTTAGGTGGAGTTGCACTGATGGAAATTTAGTTTAGTTTAGAGATGCAGCGTGGAACCAGGCCCTTCGGCCCACCGGGTCTGCGCCAACCAGCGATCCCCACACATTAACACTATCTACACACACTAGGGACAATTTACACATACACCAAGCCAATTAGCCTACAAACCTGTACGTTTTTGGAATGTGGAGAAAACTGAAGATCTCGGAGAAAACCCAGGCAGGTCATGGGGAGAACATACAAACTCCATACAGACAGCACCTGTAGCCGGAATCAAACCCAGGTCTCTGGTGCTGCAAGCTCTGTAAGGCAGCAACCCTACCGCTGTGCCACCGTACAAGTAAAATGGATCTCCGCTTGAGTTCCAGTGGCAAAATGGGACGAACCTCAGGTAGCAGGTGAAACTGAACAAGGCTTGACTTTCACCGCAGCCCGGAATAGTTTCACAGTGGCTGCCTGTGTTTAGGGATCAGCTCCAACATGTTGGCATCCAAGGAGGTGCATAGAACTCACTCATTGAGAACTCCGCGTTCTCCAGGGGAAACATAGAAACATAGAAAATAGGTGCAGGAGGAGGCCATTCGGCCCTTCGAGCCAGCACCGCCATTCATTGTGATCATGGTTGATCGTCCCCTATCAATAACCCGTGCCTGCCTCTCCCCATATCCCTTGACTCCACTAGCCCTTAGAGCTCTATCTAACTCTCTCTTAAATCCATCTAGTGATTTGGCCTCCACTGCCCTCTGTGGCAGGGAATTCCATAAATTCACAACTCTCTGGGTGAAAACGTTTTTTCTCTCCTCAGTCTTAAATGACCTCCCCTTTATTCTAAGACTGTGGCCCCTGGTTCTGGACTCGCTCAACATAGGGAACATTTTTCCTGCATCTAGCTTGTCCAGTCCTTTTATAATTTAATATGTTTCTATAAGATTCCCCCTCATCCTTCTAAACTCTAGTGAATACAAGCCTAGTCTTTTCAATCTTTCCTCATATGACAGTCCCGCCATCCCAGGGATCAATCTCGTGAACCTACGCTGCACTGCCTCAATCACAAGGATGTCCTTCCTCAAATTAGGAGACCAAAACTGTACACAATACTCCAGATGTGGTCTCACCAGAGCCCTGTACAACTGCCAAAGAACCTCTCTACTCCTATACTGAAATCCTCTTGTTATGAAGGCCAACATTCCATTAGCTTTTTTCACTGCCTGCTGTACCTGTGACCGGTGTACAAGGACACCCAGGTCTCGCTGTACCTCCCCCTTACCTAACCTAACCCCGTTGAGATAATAATCTGCCCCCTTATTTTTGCCGCCAAAGTGGATAACCTCACATTTATCTATATTATACTGCATCTGCCAGGCATCTGCCCACTCACTCAACCTGTCCAGGTCACCCTGCAACCTCTTAACATCCTCTTCACAGTTGACACTGCCACCCAGCTTTGTGTCACCTGCAAACTTGCTAGTGTTGCTCCTAATTCCCTCTTCCAAATCATTAATATATATGGTAAACAGTTGCGGCCCCAACACCGAGCCTTGCGGCACTCCCCTCGCCACTGCCTGCCATTCTGAAAAGGACCCGTTCACCCTACTCTTTGCTTCCGGTCTGCCAACCAATTTTCTATCCATGTTAACACCCTACCCCCAATACCATGTGCTCTGATTTTAGTCACCAGTCTCCCGTGTGACCGTTGTACAAGGACACCCAGGTCTCGCTGTACCTTATCAAAGGCTTTCTGAAAGTCTAGATACACTACATCCACTGGCACCCCTTCATCCATTTTACTTGTCACATCCTCATTAAATTCCAGAAGATTAGTCAAGCATGATTTCCCTTTCATAAATCCATGTTGGCTTGGACTAATCCGTTTACTGCTATCCAGATGCCCCATTATTACCTCTTTAATAATTGACTCCAGCATCTTTCCCACCACCGAAGTCAGGCCAACTGGGAACACTTCATGTAAAAGGCAAGGTGATCTTTTAGCCACCAGGGCATCCAGAGTTATGAATTGACCTTCCTCACCTTCTCACCCTCCAGCATACACAACGCTCCACAGAGCGACAAAATAGAGAAACATAGCTGCAGGAGTAGGCCATTTGACCCTATCGAGCCAGAATCAGTACTTTCTCCCCTTATCCCTTGATTCTGTTAGCCCGAAGAGCTAAATCGAACTCTCCCTTGAAAACATCTCTTAAACATAGTACAGCACTGGAATAGGCCCTTCGGCCCACTATGTCTGTGCCAAACATGATGCCAAGATGAACTAATCTCGTCTGCCTGCCTGATACCGCTGCATTCCTTGCACAACCACGGACCCATCTCCAAGTCTCTTAAATACCACTATTATTTGAGGATTATTTTATTTGAGTTATTTTACCATTACCTTGCACTAAATGTTATTCCCTTACCATGTATCTATACACTGCAAATGACTTGATTGTAATCATGCATTGTCTTTCCGCTGACAGGATAGCACGCAACAAAACCTACGGCCTCTGATTAGTTTCTTGATTAGTATGGATGTCAGGGGTTATGAGGAGAAGGCAGGAGAATGGGGATAGGAGGGAGAGATGGATCAGCCGTGATTGAATGGCGGAGTGGACTTGATGGGCCGAAATGGCCTAATTATACTCCTGTCACTTAAGATCTTATGAAAAGCCTTTCACTGTAGCTCGGTACACGTGACAATAAACTAAACGGTAAACTGTAATTTGTTTAAAACAAAAGCTTTTCACTGCACCTCGGTACACGTGACAATAAACTAAACTGTACTGGGTATTATAGGACTGCATTCCTTGGAGCGCTGGAAGATGAGGTGTGATCTTATAGAGGTGTGGAAAATCATAAGAGGAATAGGTTGGGTAGACGCACATCATTGGGAAATCTAGAACCAGAGGACATACGTTTAGGTGAGGGGGAGAAATTTAATAGGAACCTGAGGGGTAACTTTTCTACACAAAGAGTGGTGGGTGTATGGAACGAGCTGCTGGAGGAGGTAGTTGAGGCAGGGACTATCGCGACGTTTAAGAAGCATTTAGACAAGGACATGCATAGGAGAGGTTTGGAGAGATATGGGCCAAACGCAGGCAGGTGGGACTAGTTTAGAGAGATATGGGCCAAACGCAGGCAGGTGGGAACTAGTGTAGATGGGGCATGTTGGTCGGCGTGGGCAAGTATGGTTGAAGGGCTTGTTTCCACGCTGTATGACTCTATTGTATCTGCCTCCACTACTACAGAGTAGTCCAGGCGCACTCCACTCTCGATCAAAAAACCTTCCCCACACATCTTTATACTTTGGCTCTTTCACCTCAAAGCTATGCCCACTAGTCTCTGACATCCTTGGAAACTATCTACCCTATCTACCCCTCTCATATTTTTACCTACCTCTATCAGGTCTCCGCTCGGCCTCCGACGCTCCAGAGAACATAATCCATGTTCAACCTCTTGGATTATTCAACCTCTCCTTATAACTAATATCCTCTAATCCAAGTGGCATTCTGGTATTCCACAACATTTACCTCAGTCTTCCTTACCTACCCTTTTTTTAATGAAACAAACAAGAACCCACCACCATAATACAATACAAACAAATATCCTTAATAAATTACTATACTACTATCTTACACTCCTTGTCAAGGATGCATTCAACACCCTGCGGAGCCCAGCGGTCCCAGAACTCCCCCAGGATGCCCGTGGACAGGGCGTATTCCCTTTCTAACCCCACCCGGGCACGGACGTAACCCCGGGAAACAGGCATCCTTACCTACCTTGGGAGCCAGAACCCTCTTTGAGCAAAATTCAAGTAAACTAACTTGTGTGGCATGGTGGTGCAGTGGTAGAGTTGCTGCCTTATAGCGCCAGAGACCCGGGTTCCATCCTGACTACGGGTGCTGTCTGTACGGAGTTGGTATTTCACCCGTGATCACCTAGGTTTTCTTCGATTACTCCGGTTTCCTTCCACACTCCAAAGACATACAGGTTTGTAGGCTAATTAGTTTTGGCAAAAACAATTGTGGTTTCCTCCCACACCAAAGACGTAGAGGTTTGCAGGTTAATTGGTTTGGTGTAAATGTAAATTGTCCCTAGTGTGCAGGATGGTGCTAATGTGCGGGGATCGCTGGTCGGCGCAGACTCGGTGGGCCGAAGGGCCTGTTTCCACGCTGTGTCTCTAAACTAATCTAAACTATACTAAACTAAATTAACTCCTCACCGGGCACTCAGTTAAGTATAGCTCCAGCTGAATACCTCTTCTACCCACTTATCTTCTCAGCAATTACAAATGCACATTCCTAAACTCCTTCCCCTCACTTAAACAGCCTCACACATCTATATCTCTCCCATCTTTTATGTCAGTTGGTACATAAGTTCACCTACAATAGGGAACAGAGAGAAAATGGTGTTTCCTCAAAACATGGTCAGATTCCCCACCATTGAATCCAACTACACTACACACTGCCCTGAGACAGCAGCCGACAAAATCATGGACCATTTTCACTTCCCTTCTCCCCTCTCCTGCCGTGTACCACCAGACTCAGGAACAGATTCTTCCCCTCTGTTATCAGACTTGTGAACAGTTATGCCCAGATATCAGGAAAAGTCCCAATCTTCCAACCTATCTCACTATGGACATTGAACTTTTTCTCTGGAACTATAACATGGCAATACTGAAATTTTATATTCAGCTCTCCATTATTTTTCTCTTTGCACTACATGTTGTACTGGTGAATGGCTTGATGGTACTCATGCACAGTATGTATAGGATGAAAACCGAGAACATTCCAACGGGGACACAAGAGACTGCAGATATAAGTTGGGCCGAAGGGCCTGTTTCCACACTGCATGACTTTACGCTGGAATAACATTTCTATTTTTGTTCAACACAAAACAATGCAAATATGTGAATGGTGATGAGAGCACTGTGAAACTTCACAGGATTTATGCAAGCTAAGTAATTTGGCAAAGAGATGCAGATGGAATGCAGTGTGGGGAAAATGTGCGTAAGGAATCTGGTTGTCCTTGCACATAAGTCACTGAAAACCGACGTGCAATTAAAGCTGATCGTTCGGAAGGCTTTTATTTCGAGAGGACTGTAAACAAGATTAACAATATTTTACTACAATTTTAAGACTTTGGTGACACCACATCAGGAGGAGGAGCCATCTTGGTGAACGGCTGCTAGCCAGCAGCCGTCCGTTTTAAATCCGTTTTTTTTATAGTTTTTACTGAGTCCTGTTTTTTGTTTGTAGGGGATATGGTCTTTTTAATGTGGGGGGTAGGTGTAAACCTAATTTCTAGGTCCCTACCTGGTCGGTGAGGCAGCTTCTTCTCCGGGCTGCCCGTCGATCCGTCCTCGTGGCCTACCTGCGGGCTTCGAGCGCCGTTTCCTGCCGGGAACCGCCCAGCACCTCGGCCTCGGCGGCGGCACAGCATTGGAGCGCTGGAGCGGAGCGGAGCGGGCGATCCCTTGCCTGGGTCGCCGCGCTGGAGCGACGCGCTGGAGCTCTGGCGAGCTGGACCGCCGAGAGCAACAACTCCGGGCTGCGGGCTGCGGGCTGCGGAGCGGAGAGGAGGCGCCGACTTCAACAACGGGAGCATGGGTGCTCCAAACCGGCGCGGCCTTGTCGGCTTCGGCAGCCGCGGGCTCCAACCAGGAAGCGGCCGTTCCAAGTGGCCCAGCCGCCGAAAGGACTCTCCCGACGCCGGGGCAAGACCACCCGGTGAGAACGGCCAGGGACATCGGGCCTCCGTAGAGGCAATTGCGGTGGCCTCAATAGGCCTGACTTTGGGGTGAACATGGGGTGGGGATTGGACATTGTGCCTTCCTCCACAGTGCTATCCACTGTGGGGGGATGATTTTTTTTGTCTAACTGTAGTCTTGTAGGTCTGTGTCCAAGATGGCTGCCGTGAAGAGAGAGTGGACGCTGGCGCGAATTGGTTGCCGCTGCTCTCTCTTCATACTGTGTTTTTGATTTTCTGTTTTTGGATTGAATTCTGTTTTTAATTTGTGTCTCTGTGATGTCTTTATTATTTGTTATATTCCGATTATATGTTATTCCGATTAAATGTCTATTATTGTTATGTCTGTATTCTTTCTTTATGTGCTGCACGGAGAGGACGCTGGCGCTGTTTGTTCGCCGCTTCTCCGTTTGCTATTGTCTGTTACTATTGTAAAGCGACTTTGAGTCTTAGAAAAGCGCTATAAAAATAAAATTTATTATTATTATTATTACTGTGCACAATTTTGGTTTGCGTACCTAAAAGATAAATGTTTCTGCTTCCTCAGAAAGCTAAGCAAATTTTGCATGCCTCCGATGACCCTTAACAATTTCAACAGATGCACTGTGGAAAGCATCCTACCGGCATTCATCACAACCTGGTTTGACACCTGCTCTGCCAAGACCACAAGAAACTGCAAAGAGTTGTAGATGCAGCTCAGTCTATCATGCAGATCAGACTCTGGGATCAAAGGGCCTGTTCCTGGTCCTTATCCCAACCTGAAGAGAGCCTGCCACTCCTTCAGGGAGAAAGTAGCAACACGGAACTGTAGTTGCTGGTTTACACAAACCATTCACCACAAACCATAAAACACAAAAGATTTAATAGGAATCTGTGGGGTAACTTTTTCACACAAAGGTTGCTGGGTGTATGGAACAAGCTGCCAGTGGAGGAAGTTGAGGCTGGGACTATCCCAACGTTTAAGAAACAGTTAGACAGGTACATGGATAGGACAAATTTGGAGGGATATGGGCCAAACGCAGGCAGTTGGGACGAATGTTGGACATGTGGGCAAGTTGGGCCGAAGGGCCTGTTTCCAAACAGTATCACTCTATGACTCTAAAAGGGCACAAAGTGCTAGAGTAACTCAGCGTTTAAGAAAGAACTGCAAATGCTGAAAAAATTGAAGGTAGACAAAAATGCTGGAGAAACTCAGGGGATCAGGCAGCATCTCTGAAGAACATGGATTGGTGACGTTTCTCGGTCGCGACCCTACTTCAGACCCAGTAGAAAGAAGAGTCCCAACCCGAAATGTCACCAAGAATATTCTCTGCCCAGTCCTTGTACATAAGTCACAGCCTAGTTCCACGAGTATAAATATCAGCTTGTGTTAAAAGGAACTGCAGAAGCTGGTTTACACCAAGGATAGACACAAAATGTTGCAGTAACTCAGCGGGTCAGGCAGCATGAGGCATGAAGGGTCAGGCAGCATCTTTGGAGACAAGGAATAAGTGATGTTTTTGGATAAATATCAGCTTTCTGGATGCAAACTTCATGTCATAGGAGCAGAAGATGACCATTTGGCCCATCAAATCTGCCATTCAATCATGACATTCAATCGGTGATGTCTTCTTCTGCCTTCTCACCATAACCAAGCTTATAAATGCACTACTCATAATTCTGTGCTTTTTTAAGAAAACTAGCATTCATATAATTCAGGACACTATTATTCTAGTCACAGTCATACAGTGTGGAAACAAGCCCTTCGATCCAACTTGCCCACACCGACCAGCATGCCCTATCTACACTAATCCCACCGGCCTGCATTTGGCCCATATCACTCTAAACCTGGCCTACCCATATATCTATCTAAATGTTTCTTAAACGTTGCGATAGTACCTGCCTCAACTACCTCCTCAGCAGCTTGTTCCATACACCCACCACCCTTTGTGTAAAACAGTTACCCCTCAGGTTCCTATCACATTTTTCCCTCATCTTAAACCTGCCCTCTAAATAGTAATAATACCAAATAATATAGTAGTATATTATTATACAGGTGCACAACCTTTTATCCGAAGATCCAAATAACGAAAACCTCCGAATAGCGGCCATTTTTTCGGTCCTTGAAGAAAGGTCCTTGAAAACGTTCACCGAGGGCGGCCCGTAGAGGTGACAGCGGAACCTCCGGTCGGTCCTCGAAGAAAGGGGAACTAAATCCCCATTCATAAAAGAGAAGATGAGGGTATATTGCGCGGGAGGGTTAATAATTGACAATATGCTGCTGCCTGCCCGCTGAATTAAAAAGTTCCCACGGTAGACTCACGATACACAGTGTTTCGTGAGTCTTGCGTGGGAACTTTTTAACTCAGCGGGGCAGGCAGCAGCAGATTGTCGCTCGCTTCAGTATCACCCCGCCTACACCCCTCTGCCTCCCGGCCATGTGTGTGACCCCTTCCCTCCCCTCTCCAGCTCCCCGCCCATTGCACCGGCGCGGGGGCTTTGCACTGTCTTCACGTCGGCGATTGCAGCAGGACCGTGCCAGGACCAATTGGACACCGACCACCAGGCCCACCGCAAGCACGGAGATCCCAGAGACCCACAGCCAACAGCAGCCCAGCCCAGCCCCACTCCAACTACAGAGGAACCTGGGTTGCGGATGACGGTGCGCAGCTCGGGGCGTCGTAGGGGCCCATCGGGGAGCGGCCACTCAAAGCCACGCTGGGAGATGTAGGGCCCTGCCCCGGTCTTGATGTTGGAGCCCCCGGCGGGCGCTAGCAAGTCCGCGGCAATTTACAGCCGCGCCGGGCGTTGTAAGGCCCCCCTCCAGGTCACTCTCAACCTCTATGATGTTTGCTCTCAACCCCGTAATTCGGGCGGGAGAAGTCGCCGCTGCCGGTGCCCCGCAAAGCAGTCTCCCACCGGAGACCCGCGAGCTCCCGGTGTCACCATCCACCGGAGTCGGGTCGCAGCAGCTCGCCCCCGCAGCTCTCCACGCTCCGAAGCTGGCTAGCTCCACGGAGGTAGGTCCGTAGATCCACAGCTCCCACCGCCGCCCACCGACCCCCAGGCCCATTGCAAGCACGGAGATCCCAGAGACCCACAGCCAGCAGCAACTCCAGCCCAGCCCCGCTCCAACTCCAGAGGAACACGTAGGGGCAGAAGCTGATGGTGTGCAAGGTACGTCTTGTTCTTGGGGTGGCGGATGAGGGGGCGCAGCTCGGGCTGTGGGCGAACTGCCACTTGTCGCTGCTGCGGCCAAAGATCATAGAGGAGCTCCTCTATGATCTTTGGTAGCGGCCCATCGGGGAGCGGATTCCTCTGGAGTTGGAGGGGGAGGGGGGTATTGTGCTGTTTGATCGCCCCCTGCTATCCCAGGGACAGGGAGACACAGCGGCTTTTTAGACTGGTGGGCAATCACTTCCAAAATTCTGCCCACACAGTCAGTACACCTCTCCTACACTGTATTTCATACAAACATTTATTCTGCAAGAAAAAACGACATTGAAGACTCAAACTCGCGATCAAGTAACTGCCAGGATCAAGGCGCAAACTCGCGACCTTGCGGATATGAGCCGAGCACTCTACCACTGAGCCAGCCATTAAAATCTACGCTAAAAAATTTCCATTCCGAAGACCGACAAATTCTGAATTACGAAAAGTGTCTGGTCCCAAGGCTTTCGGATAAAAGGTTGTGCACCTGTACTATATTATAATTATACATTACAATACTGTACATTATTGTTTATAATATTTTATTATCTTGATATGTATATATATAGTTTAGTTTAGTTTGGGAACAGGAACTAACTATAAAAGCCCTAAAGACAGATGGGATAAATATGTACATTACTGCTCGATTAATGTAATGCCCCTGTCCCACTTAGGAAACCTGAACGGAAACCTCTGGAGACTTTGCGCCCCACCCAAGGTTTCCGTGCGGTTCCCGGAGGTTGCAGGTGGTTGCCGGAGGTTGCAGGTAGTGGAAGCAGGTAGGGAGACTGACAAAAACCTCCGGGAACCGCACGGAAACCTTGGGTGGGGTGCAAAGTCTCCAGGGGTTTCCGTTCAGGTTTCCTAAGTGGGACAGGGGCATAAGACATATCCTAATTCAATTTAAAATATTACATAGACTATATTATTCGAAAACCAAACTGAATAAAATGTTCCCAAATATTTTCCCCATCTGTGATAAATGTTTATCTCAAGAAGCAACTATAGCACACTCCTTTGTCTCCTGCTGAGCCACCATCCAATGGCACCACTGAGCCACTGTACCAATGGCTCCCCTACGCCGCCCAACCAGCTGAACCACCGTACCAATGGCACCACAGTGCCACCCTACCAGCATCCTAGGCAGCATCTCTAGGGAACATGGATTGATGGAGTAACTCAGCGGGTCAGGCAGCATCTCTAGGGAACATTGTTTGCTGGATTAACTCAGCGAGTCAGGCAACATCTCTGGGGAACATGGATTGCTGAGGTAAACCGTTCAGTCAGGCAGCATCTCTGGCGAATATAGATTGCTGAAGTAATTCAGCGGGACAGGCAGCATCTATTGAGAGCATGGTCATCAGGCATGCTGCCTGACCCATTGAGTTACTCCGGCACTTTGTGTCCTTTTTTGCAATTCTAGTTTCTTCACAAATGAACAGGCTCGGCACTATTCAAATCTAGGCTTGCAAAATGTCCAAGTCACTCACTCAAAATGTTATCCAATTCAAAAGCGCTGGTGGTAAGTCTGCTGCCTCACAGCGGCAGAAACCAGGTTCGATCCCAACCTCGGGTGACAACGTGCATAAAGGGTGCTCCGGTTACCCCCCCCCCCCCCCCCCCCCCCCCCCCACATCCCCAGGATGCGCGGGTTTGTAGGGTAATAGACCTCTGTAAATTGCCCCCTCGTGCATGGGGAGAGGATGAGAGAGTGGGATAGCATCGAACTAGTGTGAACAGGTGCTCAATGGTCGGCTGGGGCTCAGCGGGCCGAAGGGCCTGTTTCCATGCTGTATATTTAAACCAAACTAACCTAGTGCAAGAACACCTCCAGATTCAGGGACAATTTCTTCCCAGTTGCTATCAGGCTAGTGAATCATCCTTCCACTACCAGAGAGCAGCCCTGAACTATCTACCTCATTGGTGACCCTCCTACTATCCTTGATCGGACTCTGCTGGCTTTACCTTGCGCTAAACATTTTCCCCTTATGTATCGATACACTGTAAATGGTTCAAATGTAATCATGTATCATCTTTCCACTTACTAGTTAGCATGCAACAAAAGCTTTCCACTGGAGCTCGGTACACGTGACAATAAACTAAACTGTACACTGAAGTACATTATAGCTTGTTGCTGAGATGGGGTTGTGGTTTGGGCTGTGCAGCGTGGATCAAGAGTCTGATGTTTGGAGGTGAAGAGGTTTTTCTTGAAACTGGAGTCACAACTCTCAGGCTCCTGTACCTTCTTCCTGATAGTAGGAACAAGATGAGAGTGGGGTTAAGGGTGTGTGGGTCTTTGATGATATTAGCTGCCTTTGAGGCAGTTCCTGTCGTATATCCCAATCCCATCTGTGATGGAGAGGTGGACACCCGTGATGGACCAGGCAACATCTACCACTTTCTGAAGTACAAAGAAGGGTCTCGACCCGAAATATCACCCATTCCTTCCATCCAGAGATGCTGCCTATCCCACAATTACGCCAGCATATTGTGTCTATTCACCACTTTCTGCAGCCTCCTTCATTCCTCGGGTTTCGAGTCACCAAACCTGCCTGTTTTGCATCCAATGAGTATGCTTTCTACTCAACTCCTGCAGAACTTCGATGATGTTCGGCGACATATCGAATCTCAATCTTCTACGGAAGACGAGGCGTTGATGTATGGATCGAAGTGTTGGGTTAGGACAGGTCTTCAGAGCTTTGCACACCCAGGAATCTGAAGCTGCTGACTCTCCCCACTGCCGTCCCATCGATGAAGGCTGGTTCATGGATTCTTGGCTTTCTCTTCCTGAAGTCAACAATCAGCTCCTCCTTCTTGCTAACACTGAGCAGCACAGCATTAGCATGCTTAAGTCACAAAGTCATAGAGTGATATAACGTGGAAACTGGCCCTTGGGCCCAACTTGCCCACACCCACCAACATGGCTAAAGGGATCAGGGGGTATGGAGAGAAAGCAGGTACAGGATACTGAGTTGGATGATCAGCCATGATCATATTGAATGGCGGTGCAGGCTCGAAGGGCCGAATAGCCTACTGCTGCACCTATTTTCTATGTTTCTATGTCCGTCTACACTAGTCCCACCTGCCCACATTTGGCCCATATCCCACTAAAACTATTCTATCAATTTACCTTTCAAAATGTTTCTTAAGCAATGTGATAGTACCTGCCTCAACTACCTCCTCCAGCAGCTCATTTCATACACCCACCTCCCTTTGTGTAAACCCTCTGGTTTCCTCATGCATCCCAAAAACCATGCAGGTTAACCAAGATGGCTGTCGGAAGGGAGAGTGGACGCTGGCGTGGTTTAGCTGCCGCTGCTGTCTCTTCACATTGTGTTTTTGATTTTTTTTGTCTTTGGATCGAATTCTGTCTTTAATTTGTGTATTGGTGATGTCTTTATTATTTATTTTACTCCGATTATATGTTTTTTACTCTTGTTAAATTCTGTAAGGTGTCCTTGAGACTTTTGAAAGGCGCCCATAAATAAAATGTATTATTATTATTATTAGGTAAACAGGTTAATTGGCCCTTGTATGTGGGTAAGTGGTAGGATCTGAAGGAAGTGGAGGGATATTAAGGGAGAATATAACAAGATTGGATTCATGTAGATGGATGCCAAGTGCTGGAGTAACTCAGCGGATCAGGCAGCATCTTTGGAGAAAAAGGATGGGTGATGTTTCGGGGTCATTACCTTTCTGGCTAAAAGTAGGGGGTGGGGGAACAAATGACCTCAGGCAGGTGGTGCCCTGGTAGACCATTTATTGGCCAATTGTTTTTGACAAGAAGGGTAGTCGGTGCATGGAACAAGCTGCCACAGGAGGTAGTTGAGGCTGGGACTACCCCAACGTTTAAAAAACAGTTAGACAGGTTCATGGATAGGATAGGATAGGTTTAGAGGGATATGGACCAAATGCAGGTAGGTGGGACTAGTGTAGCTGGAACATGTTGGCCGGTGTGGGCAAGTTGGGCCGAAGGGCCTGCTTCCACAATGTATCTCTCTAAAGTTGGGAAAGGTGATAGATACAACATGGTGAACTGTGGAACTGGCTAAGTGACTGGGGTGCAGGAAGGGGGCAAGGGGAAAGGGGAGGGGAGAGTATGTAGAAGTTATTTAAAATGAGAGAAATCAACATTCAAACAGCTGGGTTGTAAGCTGTCCAAGCGAAATATGAGATGCTGTTCCTCCAATTTGAATGTGGCCTCGCTAGCAATGGATGAGGCCCAGGACAGAAAGGTGAGTATGAGAATGGGAAGGGGAGTTGAAATGGTTGGCAACTGGGAGAACCAGTGTAAACAAGTGGTTGATGGCCAGTGTAGACTTGATCGGCCGAAGGGTCTGTTCCATGCTCTTTATCTCTCCCTCTATCGAAATACTTCCACCTCTCAGTTATCTTAATTCAGCACGGACATAGGCCTTTCAGCCCACGAGTCCGCACCGACCAACGATCGCGCACTACCCTATACGCACTAGGGATAATTAAAACATTTATTGAAGGCAATTAGCCTGGAAACCCGAACTTCTTTGGAGTACGGGAGGAAACCGGAGCACCCGGGGAAAACTTACGCAAGTCACATGGGAGAACGTACAAACTCCGCACAAACAGCACCCGTCGTGAGGATCTAACCCGGGCGGGACTCTGGCACTGTAAGGCAGCAACTGTACCACTGCAACACCGTGCCGCCCCCCGGATTTGTTCTCTTGGATACTGACTCCCCTGTTGGTGGAGCCCGTTTCTCACTTTCCACTCCATCAACACCTCTCTTCATGCAAACTAGAATAAACATGGTCCCACAACACGGTGAATTAATCATCAGCCTCCGAGAACACAAGCTTCCCACTCTCCCTCCTAAAGCACAATGCACAAACCGAAACACAATATTGACAGCTGAGAATGGTTTTACCCTAATAAATTCAGCCAGGCATGAAAGACTAGAATGCAATGTCATCTTTTTTTGTCAGCTTCCATTAAATAATGTGCCAACACCCAAGTCCTGTTTCAAAGGATCCAGTGTATCATTGAAACAATGCACAACAATTCTGGCAACGGGGAACAGCGCAGTGAATATCAGATTGAGGGTCTTGCTGTACCAAGTCCATTGTAAGAGAATAAATGAGACTTCAAGTACATGAGAAATATTCGCAACTTGGTAGGAAGAGCATCCAAAAAATACACAGTGAAAAGAATCTGAAATGGTGGAACTAGATTGGTGATAAGTACTGAGACAGGCTCTGTGGACATGAGGCCGAGGTGCGAAAATGCCAGGAGAACTGAAGGGAAAATATATGGCATGTCTACTGTACATTTATCACTTCGCTTCAAATAGTTTAAAATACAATTTACATCAAATCAGGAGATATACTGAACAGAATGATGATAGCAAGCCTAGCTGTGATAAGGAATAGGAGATTTCACTCTCCCTTTAGAAAATGTGGGTAAATTATACCACTGACTCTGATCTAATACACACAACAAAGTAATCAAGTAATTGAGATCGTGCTAGCAATCACATTATCACTTTTCAAAAGTAGTCTGATGGCCAGCTAGCACGAATAAGACTACCAATATATGAGGTATAGATTGAGGTATTTATACAATATGGATCAGGACTGCAAAAGAACTGGCCCATCGGCCCACCATGTCTTTGCCAGCCATTATGCCAAACTAAACATAGAAACATAGAAACATAGAAAATAGGTGCAGGAGTAGGCCATTCGGCCCTTCGAGCCTGCACCGCCATTCAATATGATCATGGCTGATCATTCAACTCAGTGTCCTGTACCTGCCTTCTCTCCATACCCCCTTTAGCCACAAGAGCCACATCTAACTCCCTCTTAAATATAGCCAATGAACTGGCCTCAACTACCTTCTGTGGCAGAGAGTTCCAGAGATTCACCTCTCTCTGTGTGAAAAATGTTTTTCGCATCTCGGTCCTAAAGGATTTCCCCTTTATCCTTGAATTGTGACCCCTTGTCCTGGACTTCCCCAACATCGGGAACAATCTTCCTGCATCTAGCCTGTCCAACCCCTTAAGAATTTTGTAAGTTTCTATAAGATCCCCCCTCAATCTTCTAAATTCTAGCGAGTACAAGCCAAGTCTATCCAGTCTTTCTTCATATGAAAGTCCTGACATCCCAGGAATCAGTCTGGTGAACATTCTCTGTACTCCCTCTATGGCAGGAATGTCTTTCCTCAGATTTGGAGACCAAAACTGTACGCAATACTCCAGGTGTGGTCTCCTGAATCCCACCTGCCTGTACATCTTCAACCTCTCACACGGTGAGCGTTTGAGACCACTGTGCCTTTACTCGCTGGAGTTTGGAAGGTTGAGGGGGGAAACCTCATTGAAACTTACAGATTAACGAAAGGCATAGATAGAGTGGATGTGGAAAGGATGTGTCCACTGGTGGGAGAGTCTAGGACCAGAGGTCATAGGTTCAGAATTAATGGGCGTTCGTTTGGAAAGGAAGTGAGGAGGAACTTCTTTAGTCAGAGGGTAGTTAATCTGTGGAACTCATTGCCACAGAGGACTGTGGAGACGGCAGGAACATGAGATCAGCCATGATTGAATGGCGGAGTATACTCGATGAGCCGAGTGGCCTGATTTTACTCCTATAATAATACAATACAATACAATACCATTTATTTGTCATTTGAACCTCACATGAGGTTCAAACAAAATTTGGTTTCTGCAGCCATACAAGAAAAGAACCAAGACACACACCAACACAATTTACACAAACATCCATCACAGTGAATCTCCTCCTCACTGTGATGGAAGGCAAAGTCTTGTCTCTCCCCTGCTCTCCATTCTTCTCCCGAAGTCAAAGTCAAAGTCCCCGGCGGGCACTAGCAAGTCCCACGTCCATTTAAAGCCGTGCCGGGCGATGTAAGGCCACGCTCTGGGTCCCGATGTAGGAGGCCCCGGCGGGCGCTAGCAAGTCCGCGGCCATTTAGAGCCGCGCCGGGCGATGTAAGGCCCCGCTCCAGGTCACTCTCAACCCCGCAATTCGAGCGGGAGAAGTCGCCGTTGCCGGTGCCCCGCAAAGCGGTCTCCCACCGGGGACCCGCGAGCTCCCAGTGTCACCATCCACCGGAGTCGGGTCACAGCCGCGCGCCCCCGCAGCTCTCCACGCTCCGAACTCCTCACGCTCCGAAGCTGGACAGCTCCACGATGGTAGGTCCGCAGCTCCGCCGGCTCCGTGACTGGAGCCCCCAGGTCGTTCCGGTTGGAGGCCGCTCCACGGTGCTAGGCCCCAACGAAAACGGAGACCCCACAGAGAAATGGTCGGGTCTCCGTGCAGGGAAGAGATTTAAAAGTTTCCCCCACCCACCCCCCACCCCCCACACATACACATTTAAAAGCCCACTACAAACTATACCCTCAACGGGACAAAAAGAAAAAAAAACACAGACAGACTGCAGAGGCCGCTGCGACGTCGGTCGCGCCTCTAACTATAACTTGTGAACTTGTGAAGACTGCAGTGACTGGACTCTTGGGCAATAACAAAGTCTGCTGCAGGAACTCAGTGGGCCAAGCAGTGACTGTGCAAGGTAATGGAGAGACAAGGTTTTGGGTCGGGACCCTTCCTCAGACTGTCGGAGTTCCTCCAACCATGGAAAATGAAAAATGACTGGTGCAAAATGTTTCATTTTCTCTGTTTCCCTGTGCATCGATTCTGTGCAGCCTGGAGGAATGGCTTTTGCCTTTCAATGGAGATTGGTAAAACTGGGATACGCGTAATGGCTGCTTTTCACTACTGTCCAGTTGAATTTCATCACCAATTTCTCTGCCTAACTCTCCGCCCCTCACCAATATTGTTCTCTATCGTCTCCTAAGCGCTCTGTCTCAATTTTGCCGGTGCGGTAAATGTCTAAATCAAATCTAAGACCTCTCCTGCCGATATCACCAACCTGCTTCATTGTACTGAACACAGTATGATTCAACGTAAAAGTGAAGGGATTTATTTATTGTTGGCAATGACGAAATAGCCTAAAAACATGTGGTGATTTAGACCTTGACCAAAGGCTGTGAACATCCCAAGGAGGACTCGAGGTCCTGTTGAAAGCTACTTTGATATTCAAGACAAAATTATCAATTGTACCATCATTTTACTTTAGTTTACTTGACCTTATTTACGTGGTCAAGCACAGAAACTGGCCCTTCGGCCCACCAGGTCCACGCCGACCAGCGATCACCCCGATACGCTCGCACTATTCTACGCACTAGGGACAATGTTACTGAAGCCAGTTAACTTACAAACCTGTACGACTTTGGAGTGCGTGAGGGAACCGGAGCACTCGGATAAAACCCACGCAGTCACAGGGAGAAAGTACAAACTGCACACAGACAGCACCAGTGGTCTGGATCGAACCTTGGTCTCTGGAGCTGTAAGGCAGCAACACTATTGCTGCACCACCGTGCTGCCAAAAGAAATAACCTACAGTAAATTATAAATTTCTGTTGAAGCATGACTGTTAAATGCGTAGGTAACATAAGAATTAAAAAAAATAACCTGCGCTTGGAATATAACATGTGGTGATCTGCGAATAATTCTCTTCCAAATTCCTTTCATCTGTTAGCTTAGTAATTTTGGACAGTCTTCCCTTCAGCTCATCGCATCAGAGATGCGAAAAGACTGTAAAACTGAACACTAAGCTCCGAAATAATTGATATTTTCTAGCTGTGGTTGATGTTGTGGTGAAATATTTACTCTACTTGTGATTGGGTAGCTTGATTGCTTTGTTAGAGAATATTTCATTATTACAACTCTATTGTCAGTGGGGGGGGGGGGGGGGAAATGACACTGTGCTGAGCTGTCAAGTTTCTGAAATGACATTTTTCGCAGATTAAGGGGCAAAGTGAAGCAAGCACAGAATCTAGGCCTTAATGTAGGCGATTTAGAAGAATAATTTTATTCATAAGTAGCCCAGACCATCACACAAATCAGTTTCCCTTCCATTGGAAATATCTACGCTTCACACTGTCTCGGCAAGGCCACCAGCATAATCGAGGGCCAGTCTCACCCACGGTCCCTCCCTCTTTTCCCCTCTCCCATCAATCGAGAGGTACTGAAGTTTGACAACACACACCTCCAGATTCAGGAACAGTTTCTCCCAGCAGTTATCAGGCAACTGAACAAAAGCCAAGACGAGCAGAATTATGGCCCTGTCCCATGGTGCGAGTTCAATCCAAGAGCTCTCCTGAGTTTAGAAAAAATCAAACTGTTGGAAAATACGGAGAATGAACGTAGCGGGTACGTCGGAGCCCAGGGACGTCTCTTAGCGGCTTGTAACGCTAACGGCAGGTACTCGGGAAGACTCGCTAATGGCAGGTAAGCTCGGGAAGACTCGTGAAGATTTTTCAACATGTTAAAAAATGCCCACGAGAGCCCCGAGTACCGACGAGCGGCCATTACCGTAAATCTCCGAGCTCGAATCAGGGCAAACTCGGGAGAGCTCTTGGAATGAACTCGTACCGTGGGACAGGGCCATTAGGCCATCAAGTCCACTCCACCATTCAATCAAAGCTGATCCATTTTTTCCCTCTCAACCCCATTCCCCTGCCTTCTCCCTGTAACCTTTGATGCCCTTACGAATCAAGATCCTATCAAGCTTTTTCTCCGGGTGCTCTGGTTTCCTCCCACATTCGTGCAATGTACAGGTTAATTGGTTTCTGTACATTTTCCCTGGTGTGTAGGATGCGAAACTGGGATAACATAGAACTAGTGTCAGCGAGGTGGGCCGAAGAGCCTGTTTCCACGCTGTATCTCTGTTTTATAACTGTATAGTTTAGAGATACAGCGTGGAAATCGACATATACATTATTCTGCAATAAAATGTTTTATAAATAAAATTAGATGTTCCCACTTTTGATAAACCATGAAAACAGCCCAAAAGCAGACAGAATAACAGTTGAAACTCTGCAGTCCAAGGGGAATATAAGTTTGGAGACAACGGGTGAGCTATTTAATTTGTGACCCCTTATTCGTAACCAGCGTGTGTATCAGATTTCAGGGCAATTAGACCAGCACAACGAGAGTTCTGCTACATCCTCTCTCGCTGCACCCCCCTGTGCTATATCACTGTCTATATCTCTCGCTTCCCATTCCCCTGACTCTCAGTCTGAAGAAGGGTCTCGACCCGAATTGTCACCTACTCCTTATCTCCGGAGATGTTGCCTGTCCTGCTGAGTTACTTCAGCTTTTTGTGTCTATCTTCGGTTTAAACCAGCAACTGCAGTTCCTTCCTGCACAGGAAATTGTAGCGTCTAACTTCTTCTTCTTCTTCTTGCATAGGGCGTGCACAGCCTAAAGTTGTAGAACAACTCGTTCTATTTGATCTTACTTGATTGTGCATGCCAGGTTGATTGCATTCGTTGAAACAGGGCAGACCACGTTGCGATTGCAATCTCCCACCCCAATAATATGTCTATAAAAACTCTTCATTTAATCTGACATGATTATCATTACCACTTCTACTAAAATCGTAGTGTGTGACAAATTAATGACAAAAGACAAGCATCTTGTCACATTGCATAATACATCAGTTAAATCCCGCAAATATTTCCGAGCTGCCAAATCCAAGCATTTTGTTTCATATCATCGTTAAGAAGTTCGGCGTGTATCCAACGACCCTAAAGATGCGCTGTAGGAAGCTTCTGATTGGGATTCATCACAGCCTGGTTTGGGAATAGCTCCATCCAAGGCACAAGAAATTGCAGAGAATTGTGCTTGCATCCCAGACCATTCGCACAAACAAGTCTCCCATCCATTGACTCCATCTATGCTTCACACTGCCTCGGCAATGCCACCAGCATAATCAAGGACTAGTCTCACGCCGGTCATTCCCTCTTCCCCCTTCTCCCATCAGGCAAGAGGTACAGAAGGTTGAAAACGTCTATCTCCAGATTCAAGAACAGTTTCTTCCAAGCTGCTCTCAGCTTCTTTCATAGACAATAGACAATAGACAATAGGTGCAGGAGTAGGCCATTCGGCCCTTCGAGCTAGCACCGCCATTCAATGTGATCATGGCTGATCATCCACAATCAGTACCCCGTTCCTGCCTTCTCCCCATATCCCCTGACTCCGCTATCTTTAAGAGCCCTATCGAGCTCTCTCTTGAAAGTATCCAGAGAACCGGCCTCCACCGCCCTCTGAGGCAGAGAATTCCACAGACTCACAACTCTCTGTGTGAAAAAGTGTTTCCTCGTCTCCGTTCTAAATGGCTTACACCTTATTCTTAAACTGTGGCCCCTGGTTCTGGACTCCCTCAACATTGGAAACATGTTTCCTGCCTCTAGCGTGTCCAAACCCTTAACAATCTTATATGTTTAAGTAAGATCCCCTCTTATCCTTCTAAATTCCAGAGTATACTAGCACAGATGCTCCATTCTATCAACATATGACAGACCCACCATCCCGGGAATTAACCATGTGAACCTACGCTGCACTCCCTCAATGGCAAGAATGTCCTTCCTCAAATTTGGAGACCAAAACTGCACACAATGCTCCAGGTGTGGTCTCACTAGAGCCCTGTACAACTGCAGAAGGACCTCTTTGCCCCTATACTCAACTCCTCTTGTTATGAAGGCCAACATGCCATTTGCTTTCTTCACTGCCTGCTGTACCTGCCATGCTTACTTTCAGTGACTGATGAACAAGGACCTCCAGATCCCATTGTACTTCCCCCTTTCCCAACTGGATACTATTTAGATAGTAATCTGCCTTCCTGTTTTTGCCACCAAAGTGGATACCTCACATTTATCCACATTAAACTGCATCTGCCATGCATCTGCCCACTCACCCAACCTGTCCAAGTCACCATGCATCCTCATAGCATCCTCCTCACAGTTCACACTGCCACCCAGCTTTGTGTCATCTGCAAATTTGCCAATGTTACTTTGAATCCCTTCATCTAAATCATTAATATATATTGTAAATAGCTGTGGTCCCAGCATCGAGCCTTGCGGCACCCCACTAGTCACTGCCTGCCATTCTGAAAGGGACCCGTTAATCCCTACTCTTTGTTTCCTGTCTGCCATCCAATCTTCTATCCATGTCAGCACTCTACCCCCAATACCATGTGCTCCAATCTTGCCCACTAATCTCGTATGTGGAACCTTATCAAATGTTTTCTGAAAGTCCAGGTACACAATATCCACTGGCTCTAAAAACAATAATGAACTAAATTAAACTACATTACAGCACGGATTATACTTCAAATAGACTGAACTGTTTTTTAACTTTCATGGAAACACGACTCATCACAGACCAAGTCTGCTCTGTGCATCAAGTAACTCATTTTACTTCGGAGTCACGTGAGTGACTACGTGAAGACCCCGCCAGTACGCATGCGTGTCATATCGTCTATCGCATTGCGTTACGACTGGCAGGGTGGACGTAATTCTCCTGCCAGCAACAGACCTGAGGTAAGTTTTTTTTTAACTTTTCAGGCTTAAATCTTCTTGCAGGAACCTCTACTTAGAGATCCTGCTAAAAGTCCGGGGCGAAGTCGGGCCGGAGCGGAGACCCCAGTCACGAACTTCAGGGAACCTCGGTCACGGGGAATCCCGCCCATGGACCTAGGCGCTCGGAATGCGGGTAGCGAGCGACGGTGAATTCAACTTTGAGCCGCGGTGGAGCCAGCGGCTTCATATTGGTACCGGAGGCACCTGGAGAACCCGCACCGTAGACTGCAGGATGCGAGGAGCGGACTGGCAGTAAAACCTGCGGCTTCATATACACCACCCCCGAAGCAGGATACCCCCCCCCCCCCCCCTCGACTTTGTAAGTCGCGGATTTCCATTTTATAGGGACAGCGGGGATATCCCAGCTGCAGTTACTGCGGGGATACCCAGATCGGTGGGGAGGGGAGGGGGGGGGGAGGGGGAACATCACGGAGAAGCCCTGCTATAAGGGACCGCGGAGAAAAAGCTCGGGGGAGAAATAACCCGCAATGGAAGCCTTTCTACAAGGACCACAGAGGGAACCCCAGCTGTAACAAACTACGACCAGGAGACCAGGCTCGGGAGGAGCGTTGCCCCGCAGCAGAAGGTTTTAAAAAGGACATGCAGGTAAATTTCTTACTCGAAGGTCGTTTTGTGCTATTTTGTGAGAATATGTTACAGGAATGGACCGCATCCAGACTGACTGCGGAGGACCGCGGAATTGTGGGCAGTCAGGGCAGTCAGCAGCGGTAGACTGCACCTGGATCGCTATTGATCAACAGTCTCCGACCTGGCACCTGCACAGTCGGAATTGACAACAGACTGGTGGGAAGGCCAAGCAGAAGTCAGACAAGCCAAAGACTCGGACGAGTCAGGCTGTGAAAACTCACCGCTGGCGGGAGCAACTGTGATCACATATCCCGCATGGAGCGGTTGATGGAGCAGAAGCTCCAATGTAACAATGTATATGGAGTCTAGTCACCATGGGGTCCCAGGACGCCCATGGCAGCACCTTATTGAGGGCTGCATAATGCATCTCCCTCGACAGAGGGGAGCATTAAGAGTCACTTCTGGGCTGACTCTGAAGACAGGGGTTTGGCTGAAGATACAAGTGGGCAGGAGGTGCAGGAAAACACTACCAGCAGCAGGAGCTCGACGAGTGGCCGTTGGGTTCAGGAAGGCCACTTCATCACGCAAGACCTCACATGTTCGACGGCAGCACCCCTACGCACCCACCAGCAAACCACGATGAACTGAAGCTGGTGAAAGCTTGAAGGCCGTACAACCAGGACAAAGGTCTTTTTAGGCCACAGCCCAGAACGGCCTTCGTGGAAGATGCGCCAACCCCGTACTCGAGCTCCTCTACCTCCCAGGAGCAGTAGTGCAAAATCATGCACACATGTTTGGGGCAGCTCCTGGGTCGGGTTGCATAAGTCCTCCCATTCGGATAAAGGTGTGGAGCCACATCGATGATGTCTCCTGTCACGGATACAAGTTGGTAATATTAAACTGGTTTGAATATTTACACTGGTTTGGGATAACATAAGATTAGTTTATACTGCACACAGGTATGGTTGGAGTTGCCTTTCAAGGCAGGCTCACAAGAATGGGATGTGGACTGATCATTGTCAACAGCCTCAACCCGCATGTGCAGTATAGACTTTTCTGAATAACTTCCATGTGATCATTTCCGCTCACAGGGTTGAAGATATTTGAAATTTAACTGGATGAGGCAACGATACACTCAGTAGCGTTGCAAAATGGGCTAACTCCAGTTTCCAGATTATTTACCAAATCACTACTATCAGTGCTTCAACTGCACAGAGCTAACAAATAAGTAGCATGGCCAATCTGGATAATATTGAACATACTGTATTTTACTAAATTAGCCTTATTAGCAACATAGCTATATTTGAGAAATTGGTTCACACCCGTCCAGTTAAATTTAAATTAAGTTGATACCAACTGAAACTATTGATTATTGGGATACAAGCATCCATTTATTTGTCTGGGATCAGCTCTAAGACAAAAAATTAGACCTCTGCTATTTTTAGCTGAAACTATCAAAGTCACAATGATGGACAGCTTTGCTCCACTAAAACCTCTTATCCGTAAATCTTCAGTCATTTCCAAACTGATGCTATTGCCCAAAGATGGGTAATTTACTAATACCATCTCTAGTTATGGAGGCAGATGGGATTAGCATGAGTTATCAAGTGTTCAGTCATGGTATCAACTGCCAATGGACAGCAGGTGCATTCTGTGCAATAAAGGGTGTGTGGATATGCATAAACTGCACGCACAAGTCCAAGGTGATACACTTGTTGGTGGTATATATTAATCACAAAGGTACAATCAAATCAAAGTATCCCGTGATAATTTTACCAAACTGCATTTAGCACTGGTGCATTATTATGCAAAATCAATGACAACACAGAATGAATGTGTGATCACAAAGTATTTAATGACATTGTGGATCGATGGAACACTAACTATTGAGATGCTTGCATCCAGGCTCAATCAACAGTGAACGAGGCATATAGTGGCGAAGGGTGCATTCTCGCTACACTAGGGAGGAATGTTCTTTTAAGTCTTCCTCCATTTGGCCTCAATAGACGGGTCTTGCAAAATTCAGCAAGATTCCCGCTTCCGGGTTTTCATAGTGCCTGCCTGGGTTATATACCTATGGCTCCCGCTGAGGCGAAGAATGAGTATAAAACCTTACATAGTTATTTCCGGATAAAAAAGATGCTGGTTCAGTTGTGACGTTGAAACCATCCTCTGCATGATATAATCAATTCATTGACTTACAGACTCTGAGAGATCGTTCCTGCGGCTCGGGTTGTCAAACCATAAGCATTAGGAGTGCTCACTACAGATTGCAGGGATAGCACCAAATAGCAGCAATCTGCATAGGAGATGGGAAGTATTGTTTATGCTTCCTTACGTTTAACTCGGCACGGATGACTGACACATTAAAATTCAGTTTTATGGGATTATAACATTAAGTTAATATTCCATTACTGTGCCTGAAGTACCTCTTCATCATTTGGCTGCTGAGAACATAAACCACTTTGTCCGGTCTCACCCTTTGACATCAAGAATATGAAGGCATTGTCAACTTAAAACCTCCCAGGCCTAGGGACGCAGAGATATGGGTTGTTAACATTGTACTATGTCACTTCACCGATGGGCACCAGCAACATCCCTGTCCATGGTCATACTCATGTACTAGTGATTATGCCATGGCGCTGAGTACAGCACTACGGGTCCAGTCATTGCAACACTGGATAGGATGATCATATCTGTGGGCTATAATAACATGTTTTGTTTATGATTAATCAAGCAGAGTAGACAGGGACACAAGACCAAACTAGATGTTGCATATCCCATGGACCTTGGGTTGCGTGTGATCACGCATCTACACCAGTATGTCAAGGTTCCCATGAGCCTTATAGACTCTGACAGCAATATTGTTAGTTACATAAAATCTTGTTAGAAGGAATCACTACGAACCTTCTCCAGATGGTTATATGGGTCTGGCATATACAGGAGTGTACATTGACATTGAGTCTCACTCCACCAGGACCGCTATACCTCAGCAGCAGGGATGGACCACATCCTAGCGGTTGCAGGATGGTCAAACTATTGATCTGTCCAAATATTCAGAATAACCTATTGCCAGATCAGGGGTATTGCCAACTCTATGTTAGGTATGGTTCATACTTTCTCCAGGTTGATGGAGGTTACTATTGCCACTATTATTCATTAATAGCATCAACATGTCTATATCTATGTCATGTCTGAATGCATTCTTAATGTTCACTCATCATTGGCCTACTGATGCAGTGTATGACGCCTGGACTCGTTTCCACGGCATGAAATCACAGAGCTTTAAAATCTTCACGTAGTCACTCACGTGACTCCGAAGTAAAATAGTAAGATTAAACGAGAACCAGTTTGAAGTTTGATCTTTATTTTATGAGGAGTAACATTGAGGGATTACGTGCCCTCCACGCACACCCTCGATCATAAAGTTCAACTGGTATCCTAATTCTCTAATCTTACTATGTTCAGTTCATTTACTGTTGTCTGAGATTTCACACTGCTGCTTTGAAGATTGACACGCATGCGTACTGGCGGGGTCTTCACATAATCCCTCAACGTTACTCCTCATAAAATAAAGATCAAACTTCAAACTGGTAAGTTCTCGTTTAATCTTACTATTTTATATTAATTTTACTAATGCCATTTTTTTGTCCCCTCATTCCCATCACCTCTCCCCTGATTTATTCACTTATTTACAGTCTATTCACAGCAATTTACAACAACCATTTACTCAACTTGCAGATTTCTTTTGAAGACACGAGAGGAAACCGGAGCTCCCAGAAGAAACCCACACTGTCACAACCCTGCACAGTTGCAAGCAGAACACGCAAACTCCACACAGGAAGCACCAGAGGTCAGGATTGAACCTGCAGGTTTGAAGAAGGGTCTCGATCCAAAATGTCACCCATTCCTTCTCGCCAGAGATGCTGCCTGTCCCGTTGAGTTCGTCCAGCATTTTGTGTCTATCTGCCGTGTAAACCAGCATCTGCAGTTCCTTCCCACACAAGCATCTCCACCGTGACACACTGTTTTTGTCAAGTGTCATAAAACACACTACACAGTTGTACGTTTCTTGTTTTAAGTTTAAGAAACATTTGCTGGTACAATTTACTGTACAGACAGTCTTCCTAGAGCATTTAAGAAACATTTATACAAATGGTGGTAGGTATATGGAATGAGCTGCCAAAGGAGGTCATTAAGGAAGGTATTATCGCAACGTTTAAAAAACATTTGGACAGGTACATGAATAAGACAGGTTTGGTGGGAGATGGGCCAGATGCAGGCTGGTGGAACCAGTGTAGATGGGGCATGTTGGTTGGCATGAGCAAGGCCAACCGAAGGCCCTGTTTCCACGCTGTATCACTCTTTGACTCCAAGTTAAATACTGGAACAGCCAATATATTTTTGAAATTAAAAGATGTAAAGAGATTTTGACCTGAAATAAACAAATCTCCGGAACCTCAGCTGTGAAAAGGAAGCAGCAAAAGGGATGGGAAATGAATCAGAATTTTTAAGAGGGAGTTAGATTTAGCTCTTAGGGCTAACAGAATTAAGGGATATGGGGAAAAAGCAGGAATGGGGTACTGATTTTGGATGATCAACCATGATCATATTGAATGGCAGTGCTGGACTGAAGGTCCGAATGGCCTACTCCTGCACCTATTTTCTATGTTTCTGTGTTTTTTCAATGTGTCTTGAACTGTGTGTACAAGATAAACTCAGGCAATTTGCACATTGTCATGCATTTGCAGTAAATATACTGAGTTAGAGCTTTTAACGTTGTAGCTATCTTACCATCAAGACTCGCGATCATTGGTGCATCCAGCGTTGTAGTTGTTTGCAGTTGTTCTATGACTCTACCTTCCTCATGCAAGGAGTGAAGCAATTGGCATAAACTAGACTCTGACAACTCCAGAAGGGGCAAAAGGGAATGATCTACTTGCCAGGCAAGCAAAAGATTCAGAAACAAAGAACTGCAGATGCTGGTTTATACCAAAGATAGACACAAAGTGCTGGAGTAACTCAGCGGGTCAGGCAGTATCACTGGAGAACATGGATGGGCGATGTTTAAGGCCAGGAACCTTCTTCAGCCTTGTCACCTTGTGTTGTTCTTGCAAAACCCACTTTCATTCCTCACTCAACCAGATTTAGTCAATTGGCTTGATTGCAGAGGTGGGCAATAGCATGTCACAGGTGGTGAGACTAAAGGGCCTGTCCCACGAGCATGCGACTCCATGCGGCAAGCGCGACCTAAAGGGCCTCTCCCACGAGCATGCGACTGCATGCGGCAAGCGCGACCAAACCAGAAGCGGGGGCCGCACGGAGGTCGAGCGAGCGAAGTCCGCGGGAGGTTCGCGCGTGACATATGGCGTCAAGACGCTGTGTATGCCCATTGAGGCGGTGCGTACGGCATCAAGGCAGCTGCGGGCCTGCAGGCCATTGCCGCGCGGAATGTTTGAACACGGTCAGTTTTTCGGAGCCCCGCGCGATGTCGGGACCAGCTCCACACAACTCCATGCGGCTCCGCCAATCAAAGTGGGACCGGCCCCGCCAGGCCGTACGGCTCAAGTGACCACGTTAGGTCGCGCTTGCCGCATGGAGTCGCATGCTCGTGGGACAGGCCCTTAAAGATTGTGGTTGTCTACTGATACAGATGGACCATATTGTCTCACGGCTGCCCAGATTTAAGCTACTAGATCTGTTTTTGTATCCATTTCAATGAGCATAATGCTTGTGCCACACATTATGATGAAGAGTGTCCTTTGTATAAAAATAGGATAAAGATTCTCCAAATACTCCTACTAATACCATCAGGGATGGCTGTGTCTTTAATGTATAGATCAGTGAGCATGGGGTTAAATATTATCCCTGGTTTTGGTTCACTTGGAACCTTCCACAAATGCACGGATTAAACGATCATTGGTGATGGGCGGTGAAGCATTTTAAGCAGAGTGCATTCTGTCACCCTGTTATATCCAAACACGCTCCATTCTGGAGCAGCACTTATTTACCAGTGCGGGTGCACGTTAGGTAGTCATTAGCAGGAAGCTTTCTTGCCCAGGTTTGGCCTGATTACAAAAGAGAGACACAAAATGCTGGAGTAACTCAGCGGGTCAGGTAGCATCTCTGGAGAGGAGGAATAAGGTTTAATGTCGGAACCTTTCTTCAGGCTGAAGGAACTAAACCGGGCTAGCAAAGGATGACCTCAGCATGGGTGGAGTCCATAATTACGTGAATACTTTAACTTAAAGTTCCCAACATCCCAAACCACACTTTCGTGACTGCCTACCATTGCGCTGTCACCTCTTGAGGCCTCATCTGAAGGTGTGATATGGATTTCAAAGGAAGAAGGTGAGGCATCTTATACTTACAACAGGGCAGAATGATGCCATTCAGCCCATTTGGTCCATGCCAGCTCCCAGCTGAGCAATGCCCATCTCCCTTCTCTTATTTTCCATGTACACCAGCAAGTTAATCTCTCATACCTAGTCCATTAACTTTACTGGGATTCCATTTAACCATATTTGCCTAATACAACGAGTTAATTTACTCATGTAGATGGGGCATTTTGGTGGGCATGGGCAAGTTGGGCCGAAGAGCCTGTTTCCATGCTGCCTGATTCTATGACTCTACCTTCTGGGAGAAGATATAGAAGCCCAGACATCAAAGCATAAGAACAGCTTCTTTCCCACTGCTCTCAGAGTCCTGAACTCCAATTACCTCGATCACACCTCCTTGCCAGAGGTGCTGCCACATACCCTTTTATTTAACTACTTCATTGGGGTATTCCATAATTGGACTTTACTTATAAAGTGATTTTACACTACTTCAGTCTGCATTACAATCTTCGCAGCTTTCTGCTGTTTGCACTTTATTGTCCTATCCATTATCACCATCTACTCCAGTTACTCTACAAGCTTCTTGCGAACAAGGAATTTCATAGCCCTCTGGTGTATATGACAAGAAACTAATCTGAATCTGATTATTTCAGAGTGCATTCGGAGTCAAATAAATTGTGAAGGGTAAGAGCAACAAGATTCCTTGCCTGGGAGATATGTGGCCACGAGGAACTGCGGAAGCTGGTTTACAAAGAAACGCCATTCTGAAGAGGTGGCTTGCTCTGCAGAAGATCACCGTCCCATAATATTACCTGTTCATGTCCTCCATAGATGCTGCCCGACCTGCTAAATTCCTCCAGAAATTGGTGTCCGTGAGATACGTATTAGGGAACCAAGCTATTTTTTTACAAACATCTGTTTGTTTCTTCCTACACATTCTGTTTTTTTTAAACTATACTTAACATTTTTGTCTTGTTTATTATGTGTTACACAGCGTACTGTGCTTACATATTTGTTGTGCGCCTGCAAGAAAGAATTTCATTGTTCCGTTTCGGGACATATGCCAATAAAACACACTTTTGTTTCTGGGACTTTATTTATTTAATTTATTGTAGCGGCGCCTGCTGGCGTACGCAGGTATCGAACCCGGCGTTCGGAAGCCGCGGTCATGTGATTCGGGAGGGGCTGCTGTTGTCGCGCGGTTTAGCTTTCGCGCCACAGTTGTGTTGCTGACCACCATTGTGGCCAGACGTGTTTGCATTGACCAGTATGCCAAGGAGCGAGTGTGTTAATAAATCAGTTCGGAAAACTTGGCCTTTGCATCTGCCAAATTATGATCATTTATTTAACATTCCCCAGTTGTGGTAATATATGAAAGTGTTTCTGGATTACGAGACTTGGACTCGAGATTCCTAGTCCAGTAATTTCGCTAACACAACAATGGCCACTAGATGATGAATTCACTGGAATTGCATTCCTGTGTTGAATATGCACAAAATCAACTGCGCTCAAGAATTGATTTACTTCTAGATAAAGGTTTTGATTCCAAAACCCATGAAAATGGTGGTCCCTTTCCAATTGAGTGTAATGAGGTATTTTTACCTATCCCTGGAGTGGAACTCAAATCCAGCATTTTATGTTTTTAAATTAAAAGATCAATTGGAATACAAAGCATTTGTTAAGTGATTGCAAGAAAGTCGCTGGATATCCACCGAACCATTACTAATTAGCCTGTGCAATTAATTACATGCAAACGATCAGCTCGTTTCTCTCATTAGCTACCAGCATTTTTTAATTACAAAGGAATTTAAATGCTACAGCTATGCATTAATTCCACGAAACAGAAAAAATGTGACAAAATCCCTGTTTAACAATTATCTCTGGAAACATTGGTAATGACTAGGATCAAAATATAATCCAAATTCTTTTTCATAATGACATGAGATTACGGTTTTCATAATTCGCAGTAATTAAACTTTAAATTGTTACACAGATTCAAATGTTTTTGGAACTGTACTATGCAATGACTTCTGGACACTTAACGAACCAAAGACTCTTAAAAAAGCAAGCTCACACATAACACAATGGATCTAAGATCATCAAAAATAAAAACAAAATATATGGCAATACTCAGTAAATACTGCAGATTCAATATCAATTCTGGAGTATGGTGTGCAATTTTGGTCGCCCAATTATAGGAAGGATGTCAACAAAATAGAGAGAGTACAGAGGAGATTTACTAGAATGTTGCCTGGGTTTCAGCAACTAAGTTACAGAGAAAGGTTGAATAAGTTAGGTCTTTATTCTCTGGAGCGCAGAAGGTTAAGGGGGGACATGATAGAGGTCTTTAAAATGATGAGAGCGATAGACAGAGTTGACGTGGATAAGCTTTTCCCATTGAGAGTAGGGAAGCTTCAAACAAGAGGACATGACTTCAGAATTAAGGGACAGAAGTTTAGGGGTAACATGTGGGGGAACTTCTTTACTCAGAGAGTGGTGGGTGTGTGGAATGAGCTTCCAGTGGAAGTGGTGGAGGCAGGTTCGATTTTATCATTTAAAAATATTGGATAGGTATATGGACGGGAAAGGAATGGAGGGTTATGGTCTGAGTGCAGGTAGATGGGACTAGGGGAAAATAAGTGTTCGGCACGGACTTGTAGGGCCGAGATGGCCTGTTTTCGTGCTGTAATTGTTAATTGTTATAATACTCCAGATTCAGGAACAGTTTCTTCCCAGCTGTTCTCAG
The DNA here is from genome assembly GCF_010909765.2 of Amblyraja radiata. Classification (NCBI taxonomy): domain Eukaryota; kingdom Metazoa; phylum Chordata; class Chondrichthyes; order Rajiformes; family Rajidae; genus Amblyraja; species Amblyraja radiata. The sequence goes on along the minus strand of NC_045959.1, from coordinate 107,960,021 downwards.
GCAACTGAACCATCCTATCAACAACTAGAGAGTAGTCCTGACCTCCCATCTACCTCACTGGAGACCCTCAGACTACCTTTAATCGAACTTGACTGGACTTTATCTTAGACTAAACGTTATTCCCTTTATCTTGAATCTATACAATGTGGAAGGCTTGATAGTAATCATGAATGGTCTTTTCATTGACTGGAGCTTTTCATTGTAGCTCGGTACATGTGGCACTAATAAACTAAACTCAGCTAAATTAAACTAAAACTAAGCTAGATCTGTGAACATCGGCACAGAGAGACAAAGATAATTAAATCAAGTTTATTAACATATGTACAAATATAGGGAGGCACATACACAATGAAAATGTTACTTGCAGTGGCATCACATAAGATCATAAGTGATAAGAGCAGAATTAGGCCATTTGGCCCATCAAGTCTATTCCACCATTCCATCATGGCTGATCAATCTCTCCCTCCTAACCCCATTCTCCTGCCCCAGATAAAGTTGAGATTTTTTTTGCATATTATTGGAACTCACAAGTTCACAAGTTATAGGACTAGAATTAGATCATTCGGCCCATCGAGTCTACATCGCCATTCCATCATGGCTGATCTATCTCTCCCTCCTAACCCCATTCTCCTGACTTCTCCTCAAAATATCTTAGACCCATACCAATCAAGAATCTATCTGTCTCTGACAAATATATCCACTGACTTTGCCTCCACAGCTTTCTGTGGCAAAGAATTCTACAGAATAACCACCCTCTGACAAAATAAATGTCTCCTCGTCTCTGGTCCTAGACTCTCCCAGAATTGGAAACATCCTCTCCACATCCGCTCCATCCAGCCTTTCACTATTCGGTACGTTTCCATCAGGTCGCCCCTCATTCTCCTAAACTCCAGCGAGTACAGGCCGAGTGCCGTCCAACGCTCATCATATGCTAACCCACTCATTCCTGGGATCACTCTTGTAAATCTCCTCTGGACCCTCTCCAGGGCCAGCACATCCTTCCTCAGATATGGCGCCCAAAATTGCTCACAATACTCCAAATGCGGTCTGACCAGCGCCTTACAGAGCGTCATTGTTACATCCCTGTTTTTGCATTCTAGCCTTCTTGAAATAAATGCTACCATTGAGTTTACCTTCTTTACTACCGATCCGACTTGCCAATTAAATTTTTGGGAATCCTGCACCAGCCACTACAAGTCCCTTTGCACCCCCGATTTCTAGATTCTCTCCCCATTTAGAAAATAGTCTATGCCTTTAAACCTACTATCAAAATGCAAGACTCCACTCTTTTGCTACATCTGCCACTTCTTTGCCCACTCTCCTAACCTGTCCAAGTCCTTCTGCAGAGTCTCTGCTTTCTCTGCACTACCTGCCCCTCCACATATTTTCATATCATCCGCAAACTTGGCCACTATGCCTTCAACCCCCTCGTCCAAATAATTACATACAACATGAAGAGTAGCAGCCCCAGCACCGACCCCGGCAGAACTCCGCTAGTCACTGGCAGCCAACCTGAAAAAGCCCCCTTTATTGCCAGGATTATGTAGATCTATGAAGAAGGAGTTAGGATTAATAAGGATTTATGACATGAGCAACAGACTTAGAATGACCTTACATTTTCTTCCATCTTTAGCATGTAGACACGTTTCAAGACCTAGTTATAGATTTTAGAATTGAAATCCTCAATTCTAGGCTCTTTGATCAGAAGAAACAATATCTCTTCATCTAATCAAAAGGGACAATTTGCCATTTGCCTACATTTAGTTTAGTTTAGTTTAGTTTGGTTTAGAGATACAGCGCGGAAACAGGCCCTTCGTCCCAATTGGATCCACGCCGACCAGCAATCCCCGCACATTAACACTACCCTACACACACTAGGGACACTTTTTACATTTACCAAGCCAATTTACCTACATACCTGTATGTCTCTGGAGTGTGGGAGGAAACCAAAGATCTCGGAGAAAACCCACACAGGTCACGGGGAGATCGTACAAACTCCGTACAGACAGCACCTGTAGTCAGGTTCGAATCCGAGTCTCCGGTGCTGCAAGCGCTGTAAGGCAGCAAATCTACCGCTGCACCACTGTGCCCGTACATCAAAATTAATTTGCCAGTTTTGCCCTTCCACTTAATATATGAGCGTTTCTTTGCAATTTTGTTTAAGTTGGTTCATCATACATTGTGGTCCAAATGGATCATCAACAAATTTCAATAACTGGCCTTCATGCTCTTTATCAATGCTACAGTATGTGTTAAGTTGCTTTATAACAATGTTGTATAGGTTACCTGACATTCCCCTGTTTACTATTTTCGTTATTTCCATTATGACTAACCTGAGAAGCTGAAAATGTTCAAGGTATTCAGTCAGTCTATCCCTAATTATAGACGCTGATTAATCAGTACCTCCCATTCCGTTATTTTTATTTCCATATCAGCACTACCCATCTGCATGGGAAGGTATGTTATTTTACATCAAAATATTTTCAAATAGAATTGCAAGTAAATGTAATTCTATCAGTTGGTTATCAGTTCAGTTTATTGTCATGTGTACTGAGGTACAGCAAAAAGCTTTTATTGCATACTATCCAGTCAGCAAAAAGGCAATACATGATTACAATCGAGCCATTTACAGTGAATCCTGGCCAAAACAGAGCTAAAATAAAGCGAATGATTTATGCATCTACAAGGCCTGTTAGCCTTTTTCTGTGAGAAGTCTCAAGCTGCAAGCTGGTGCCAGGAAGTCTAGGTCCCAGATTTATACATCAGTTAAGGTGAGGTCCGGATGTCCTCGCAATGGATAATATGTATGAGGACTTTGCAGAGAAACTCTAAGGTGTTGTGGATGCATGGGTTTGATTGGATTACGGCAAAGGGATTGTAAACAATGTTAATAATGTTGCAAGACAGTTGCCCTGTTGTTTGGTGATTGGCCGAAGCGTAAAGCCCTGGCTGAATTGTTTGTACTGCCAGGGTAAATGTTGCATATTTCAGTTAGCTGACTTCCTTCCAGAAGCTTCTGGAGAAACATTATATTGGGACTCTTTATAATTGGGTTGGGGGACTGTCAATAATACTTTAATGTAATCGATATATGCAATTGGCTAGTAAGGGGAACCACCCCAATGTAGTTCGGTCTCTCATGGTTCATTGACCTATAAAAGGTAGCCCCCATTTGGATTGGTGTCGATCTTCTGGAAGGGCACTTGGGACTGCGTGACCTTTTGGGCAGTGTCTGCTTGCACGAGGCTGAAGGGCTTGGCCAGTCAGAGACAAGGATCGAACCCACGGCGGTTTAGGTATCGTATAGAGAGATTTGTTGTTCGTTCAAACATAAAGTTTAGTTGTTCCAGTGCTTGACTCAGTGTTTTTACTGAACTAGACTAAAGGGGGTAAGCTTTAGGAGCATATTTACATATCAATACATGATAAAGGTTTAGTGCAAGATAAAGCCAGCAATGTCCGATCAAGGATAGTTCGAAGGTCACCAAAGAGGTAGATAGTGGTTCAGCGCTGCTCTCTGGTTGCCTGATAACAGTTGGGAAGAAACTTATGATTCAAGAACAGAGTTATCCACACTATATAGAAATGAATGTTGAATCTTGTTGAATCTTGTTACCATGGTATTCAAATCCTACATTAATCCCCCCCTCCCCACCCGCTCTCCTATCTTAATAACTTAATCAGCCATTAAACTTGCAAAGATACCCATGCTACTTAAACTTAGGCCTCATAAACTTAAGTAATGAGCTTCTCTGTTGCACAAGTTCTTTTAACATTTACATGTATGGTGAGAAGCATTTCAATTGAAATTCCTGTGATTAAAAAAAATACTCTCTCTCTCATGGGACATCCATTACATTGTGAAACACACCTGTCTGCTGTGCCTGTTGTTCTGAATCAGAACTTGCACTTCATTTAATTAAAGAAAAGAGCATCAGGGATATTTATAGCAACACCAGCGTCACCTGTGAGAAATTCATTCAATGTCAAAACAGTTCAGAAAACTGAAAGCTAAATTTGAAAGGTACCTTGGAGTTGTTTTTTTTTCCCTACTGTGTTTTTGAACTCCTGCCTAGTTATTTTATGCAGTAGGAAGGAACTGCAGATGCTGGTTTAAACTGAAGATAGACACATTGAGTCTGAAGGAGCGTCTCAACCCAAAACAACACCTATTCCTTTTCTCTAGAGATGCTGCCTGACCCGCTGCGTTACTCCAGCATTTTGTGTCTATCTTTAGTTTTTATGCATTATTTTATCTCTTTTTAGCGGCTTGCAGATTTTTTTACGTGTAGTTTTATATGTAATCTATGATTTGTTATGTACAAGACTTGTTGAGTCTCATTGTATGTAACTCATTTTCACCTAGGCCACAGCTAACAATGGCCGGTCTCCTTTATCATTGTTACTTTTTTGCATGTCTTTCATTCATTGTTTCTATATCGCCATCTGTATCTCTCGTTTCCCTTTCCCCTGAAGAAAGGTCACAACCCAAAACATCACCTATTCCTTTTCTCCAGAGATGCTGCCTGACCCGCTGAGTGTGTCTAGCTTTTTGTGTTTATCTGTGATTTGTGGTTGGTTCGAGTCTGTATGCACACAATGTAATGACCATTACTTACCCACTTACTCCAATCCTATTTTAATCCTATTTTATATTCTTCCCGCATTCTCAACGTATTACTCATTAGTGCATAAATTACCATTTGTGCATCTTCTCCATTGCACGGTTCTTTAACTTTTCTTTCAGTTTATGTTTAATCAGGCTGAAATATGAATAACCTAATGCTAATGATACATAATTTTCACATTGCTGATCGTACAATAAATCGTACCTTGTATCTTTATCATTGTAAAACATGGTAAACTACCTCTCAAGAATACGTTCATGTTCAGTTTTTCATCAAGGGATATAACAAAGCACCAAGATAAATCATATGGTTTTAGTTTAGAGATACAATGCGGAAACAGGCCCTTCGGCCCACCGAGTCCACACCGACCAGCGATCCCCGCACATTAAAACTATCCTACACACTAGGGACAATTTACACTTATACCGAGCCAATTAACCTGCAAACCCGTACATCTTTGGAGTGTGGGAGGAAACCGAAGATCTCGGAGAAAACCCACGCGGTCACCGTGAGAACGTATAAACTTCGTGCAGACAGCACCTGTAGTCATGGATCTGACCCGGGTCTCTGGCGCTGGAAGCACTGTAAGGCAACAACTCTACCGCTGCGCCACCGTACCACCCTTAAAGTAGGTATGTTGCAAAGCCTACCTGAAGCGTCGCTGAAAATCTGTCGCTGCGGGTGTGCGCGATTTTGGCGCCGTTTAGAGGGGGGCGGGTTTAAAACGCGATTTTCTCTAGGCTGTTCAAATCGAAGATGTTCAGCCTAGTTAATTATTAATGAAAAATCGCTGGAAGACCCCGTCGCAAAAGCTATTATTAGTTTTAAAGGCCTCGTATAATAGTTATAGTAGTTTAAAAATCAATCTCTAAACCCGCGAACAACGGCAGCTGTCAGGGTCTCATAGAGCAAACAATTGAAGGTAGGCTGCATATTTTTACATTAAAAAGGGCTTCTTAAGATCCCTTTATACAAAGTTTAATATTGCGAGTAGCTCATTTTGGGCCCATTATATCCCGCAGTATTTTTCTGGGCATTTGAGGGCACAAATCTACCGCAATGTGAACGTTCTAAACCAGCGCGTTCACAGGATCCCACTAGAAAGCTGATTTAAAATGGACTTTAATTTACAGCAATTAAACACTAAATTCCTTCCATTTGGCCTATAAATTAATGTAAATGAGATTTAAAAATCATGTTTTATTGTGAATTATTTATGAATATTATTTGGACACTTAGGCTATTTAAAAATGTTAATCATTTATTAAGAAATGGATAGATGTTTAGATCTAGTAATTGAAGTTTGAAATTAGCTACACTTGGGTAACTAACTAATTATATGCTTTAATTTCAGGTCATCCAAGTAAGATTATTTTATATTTGTTTCAAAATTGGTTCAATCTACGATAACTGAAAATTTCATTCAGTTCTCTTAATTTTTAAGAAAGTTATGGGCTTTTGACTGCACACGATCACAGCTTTTTTGTTATGTCCATAGAAAATCAATAGGGAACAAGATGCTAATTTCCGAGTATGAAAATGGCCATAACTTTTTAAATACTTGAGATATGAAAGTGAATTAGGTGTCAAATTAAACTTCTTTTTATGCTTTATCTGATGGGATAAATTACAGACTTGATTTAAATCTCAAAATTTTGTAACATTGCTACTTAAAGAGCACTTTCAGTAGGCCAGACAGGTAAAGTTGTTCATGCAAATCTCTGCATAAGCTGATGTATTCTCAGTTGAAGGAGAAGATGTTAAAGGCAAATAATTAAAAATAAGTCAGTTTAAGAGGCCTACATTTAAGGAGCACAGTTATCTTTGCAAGTTTAATGGTTGATAAAGTCATTAAGATCAGGAGGGCCAAATGGGCAGTGGGCTGTGGGAAGTGGGCTGTGGGCTGTGGGGAGTGGGCTGAGGGTAAAATTCACAAAGTCTTGGCTGCCGTTACCGTTGGCAACAGTGTGGACTTGAAGACTTCAGGTCCCATTGTGATGTCATTGTTGGACTCGGCAGTCTATGTAAATGAGATGCCATTGTGATTGGTGGACTGTGAGATGGCATTGTGACATCATCACTGTCTCACACAGAGGCTGTTATTATTTTCAAAGTAGGCTTTTTTTAAACTTAAATCATCAATAACTTTTGAAATATAACATCAAATCTGAATGAAACTTGACAAGACCGACAAGGGAAAAAACTGTGTAAGGTTATGCACAAATTTCAGTGCTACCATGCACAGTCTTGGTGAAGATACAATAATGCATGCAGACAGACAGACACACACAGAAACAAGATGAGACTTTTAATAGTATACTAGACCAAGTGCAGACCCGTTGGGTCTGTTTCCCCAACGGCGTTTGCGGGGGGGGGGGGGGGCTGCGGCATCACACTCACACTAACCACCCCTCAAACACACAGGTGGGGGAGGGGGGGAGTGGGAGACGGGGTGGGGAGAGCGGAGGATGAGAAGAGGGGAGGGAGGGGAGAGGAGGAGGAGGAGGAGGAAACGGGAGAGATTTGGGAGGGAAAGGAGAGCGGGGTAGGGGGTGAGAGAGGGGATGGGGAGAGAGGTGTGGGGGAGGGGGGGAGGGGGAGGAGGGAAAAGGAGGGGATGAGGGTGGGGGAGAGAGGGGAAAGAGTGGGGGGGGGGGAGTGGAGGGGAGGGGGGGAGGGAAGTGGTAGAGTTGGGAGGGAGGGGTAGGGGTAGTGATGGAAGAGGGACAGAGGGGTAGGGGGAATGGGGTGGGGGAGAGAGGGGAGGGAGGGGGAGAGTGAGGGGTGGGAGAGGGAGAGGGGTGGGGTAAGGGGGGAGTGGTGAAAGAGGGACAGAGGGGTAGGGGAACGGGGCGGGGGAAGAGAGGAATGAGGGCCTGGGTAGAGTACGAGAGGTGAAGGGGGGTCCGGTGTGGACGCGAGGGATGGGGATCGGGTGGGAGCGAGGACGGGGGCGGAGGGAGAAGGGTGAAGGAGGAGGGAGATGGAGAGGGGGAGGAGAGAGGGAGGGGGCGAGATGTGTGGGGGTAGGGGAGAGAGGAGGAAGAGTGTGGAGGGAGGGGGACGAGTGGGGGGGGGGGTTAAGAGGGTGGGGAGAGAGGGAAGGGGTGGGAGAGAGAGGGAAGGGGGGTGGGAGAAGAAAGGGATGGGGTGAGAGGAGGGGGAGGAGAGGGGTGAGGAGAGGGAGAGGAGAGAGGGGTGGAGGAGGGGGAGGAGAGAGGGATGGGGGAGGGGGAGAGAGGTGTGGGGTAGGGGCGGAGGGAGGGGAGGAGGGAGATGGGGTAGAGGGGTGGGGGAGAGGGAAGGTGAGTGGTTGAGAGAGGGATGGGAGGGGGAGGAGAGAGAGAGGGGTGAAGAGAGGGATAGGGGGAGTAGTGAGGGATGGGGAGGGGAGAGAGGTGTGGGGGAGGGGGGGAGAGATGGGGAGGGAGGGGGAGGAGGGAGATGGGGTAGGGGAGGGAGGGGGAATAGTGTGGAGGGAGGGGGAGGGGGTGGGGGGAGAGTGGTGAAAGAGTGGGGAGGGAGAGTGGGAGGGGGAGGGGGGGAAAGAAGTGGAAGAGTGGGAAGGGAGGGGGAGAGGGGTAGGGGGAGTGGTGGAAGAGGGTCAGAGGGGTAGGGGGAAGGGGTGGGGGGAGAGAGGGGAGGGAGGGGGGAGTGAGGGGGAGAGAGAGGGGTGGGGGAGGGAGAGGGGTGGGTGAGGGAGAGAAGTGGTAGAGTTGGGAGGGTGTGGTAGGGGGAGTGGTGGAAGAGGGACAGAGGGGTAGGGGAAGGGGGCGGGGGGAGAGAGGGAAGGGGGTGGGGTAGAGAGGGAAGGGGGGTGGGGGAGGGAGGGATGGAAGTGGGAGGAGGAGGGGAGGGGAGGGAGAGGGGTGAGGAGAGTGGGGTGGGGGAGGGGAGGAGAGAGGGGAGGATGAGAGAGGTGTGGGGAGAGGGGAGGGAGGCGAGGAGGGAGATGGGGTAGGGGATAGAGGGGGAAGAGTGTGGATGGAGGGGGAAGAGTGGGGAGGGGGAAGGGGGTGGGGAGAGAGGGAAGGGGCTGGGGGACGGAAGGGGGATGGGGGAGGGGTTGGGGGAGAGAGGTAAGGGGGTGGGGGTGGTAAGGGGGGGAGAGGGAAGGGGGGTGGGGGAGAGAGGGATAGGGGTGGGGGGAGGAGGACGAGGAGAAGGAGAGGGGAGGGGAGAAGGAGATGGAGAGGGGGAGGAGAGAGGGGTGGGGGAGGGGGAGAGAGGTGTGAGTGAGGGAGGAGGGAGGAGGGAGATGGGGTAGGTGGCAGAGGGGGAAGAGTGTGGATGGAGGGGGAAGAGTGGGGAGGGGGAAGGGGTTGGGGGAGAGAGGGAAAGGGGTGGGGAAGGGAAGGGGGGTGGGAGAGAGAGGGAAGGGGGTGGTGGTAGGAAAGGGGGAGGGAAGTGGGGTGGGGGAGAGAGTGATGGAGGTGATAGGAGGAGGGGGAGGAGAGGGAGATGGAGAGGGGGAGGAGAGAGGGATGGGGGAGGGAGAGAGAGGGATGGTGGAGGGGGAGAGAGGGATGGGGGAGGGGGAGAGAGGTGTGAGGGGGGGAGGGATGGGATAGGAGAGGGAGGGGTAAGAGTGTGGAAGGAGGGGGAGAGGGGTGGGGGGAGAGAGGGGAAATAGTGGGGAGGGAGAGTGGAAGGGGGAGGGGTAGGGACAGTCCATCTGTTCCCCATTCCCTTTCACCCCCAATCCTCTTTATTCCCACACACGTGATGACGCGCTTTGACACAGGCTGCGGGGGTGGGGGGGGGGACGGGCTGGGGCTGGGGCTGGTGCAAAGGCATATGTAAATAGATCCATTCCGATTGGACATCTGTGAGCATTGGGCATTGTGACATCACACGATGGAACGTTCACCAACATTCTTTGTGTGAGAGCAGTTTTGTTTTGAAATTTTGAGGGGGGGGGGAGAGAAGGATTTTATTAAAAATGTGTACATAAACACGACAAAATTTAATCAGGAGCTAAATCTCTCTCATGAAAACATCAAATGAATCGGCCTCCACTGCCTTCTGTGGCAGAGAATTCCACAGATTCACAACTCTCTGGGTGAAAAAGTTTTTCCTCATCTCAGTCCCAAATGGCCGACCCCTTATTCTTAAACTATGCCCAGTGGTTCTGGACTCCCCCAACATCGGGAACATTTTTGCTGCATCTGTGAATTGTACTTCTGTGTGGCAATAACCTTACCAATCTGCATTTCCTTGCGGTTCCCGGAGGTTGCAGGTGGTTGCCGGAGGTTGCAGGTAGTGGAAGCAGGTAGGGAGACTGACCAAAAACCTCCGGGAACCGCACGGAAACCTTGGGTGGGGCGCAAAGTCCCCAGAGGTTTCCGTTCAGGTTTCCTAAGTGGGACAGGGGCGTAAGGCAGCAGCTCTCCCGCCCCACATTGTCCACACATTGATGACGTAGATGCAAATGATATTAAATAGCCAATCTGTAACAGTTCCAAGGGCCAATTTGTTTCTCAGGCAGGAACGAAATTCTGACCAGTGTGATTTTATGGAAATAATTCTAGGAAGGATAACTATGCTCTGAGGTGATATGATGGCAGGTGGGACAAGTGTAGATGGGGCATGTTGGCCGGCACTGACAAGTTGGGCCGAAGGGCCTGTTTACAAGCCGTATGTCCCTATTCAGATTCAAACGCTCTGGAAAAGTTAGGATGGCTGAATTCTGAACAGTAGTTCACAAGGAATAATAATAATAATATATTTTATTGTCATTGCACATAGGTGCAACGAACTTTGGTATGCAGCTTCCATCCGATGTCATAACTTAAACAACTAAAAAGTTAGATACCCAGAGAAACATGATTTATAAAGAACTACTCCTCAATGTCTACAGATGAAGGTGGCAGATTTCCAGCAGAATGGTAAAGACCAACGAGCCAGAACTGTTAATAACAAGATCAGCTAAAATGGAAACAAAAAGCTGGAGTAACTCAGCAGGTCAAACTGCATCTCTGGAGAAAAGGAATAGGTGACCTTTCAGGCAGAGACCCTTCTTCAGGCTGAGAGTCAGGCGAAAGGGAAACGAGAAATATAGATGGTGATGTAGTGTGATATGGAAGACGTGAATGAAAGATTTGCCAAAAATGTAATGATGATAAAGGAAACAGGCCATTGTGAGCTATGGCACCTTCCTCTCCGATTCCTCGGGCAAGGCTCCTACTCCAGGCGGGACATCTTCTCGAGGTCCACATGGGTGCCGGAAACAGATCTTCTGTATGACCGTGTCAAAGTTGGCCTGTCTTTCCTCATCCTTCTCAACCCATCTGCAGTCTTTGACTCTCTTCACTATCATCCAATTGAGCGGAACTACACTCATAAGTGCATAAGACAATGAGACTCAACAAGACGACTTTGAAGCTGGCATGATTGGATGGGGGAGGGATGGAGGGAGGAGGGATGCAAGGGTTCTCCATCCCTCCCCCACCCTGAGTCTGAAGAAGGGTCTCGACCCGAAACGTCAACTAGTCCTTTTCTCCAGAGATGCTGCCTGTCCCGCTGAGTTACTCCAACATGTTGCGTCTCTTCGGTTTAAACCAACGTCTGCAGTTCCTTCCTACACCGATAAAATGGAACTTTGCAGAGCAGGACTTGGCTCTACCTCCACGTCTTGTTTTTCTATTTCTGAACATCAAAATGACTTATTCAGAAATGAAGTAATTCCCATTGCAGCTAATACTGGTGCAATGAAATGCTCAATCTTCATGCAGCATAAACTCCAGAAGATTGAAAAAAAAAATTACTTAATCTTTGTCGATGTCGGAAAGTAATAGCGATTCTGAGGTTTACCACTCACTTGACTTGACATACATAACAGATCATCCGTTCCCATCACCAGAATTAAGCCACAGCACACAGCCACCTCAAGCATCATGCCTTCCTCCTTTATATGTGGTCCCCCAAGAATGGTTCAACGTATATCATTACAATTTAGAATTCATTCATTCTGTCACTAAATGTTATTTAGCGGTGAACAAAAAGGAGGTGATGAGGGCGTCTGAGAGTTATATATAATAATCAGTCCTAATACCACATTCATTTCAGATCCGTTCACATCTTCCAGCATAGAGTCGTAGAGACATAGAGCGATACAGTGTGGAAACAGGCTTTTCAGCCCAATTTTCCGACACCAGCCAACGTGTCCTAGCGACACAAGCTTTCAATTTCCCTCCTGGGATAAATAAAGTTCTATCACGTTGTATCGTAGTCCCATCTGCCAGCATTTGGACAATAACCCTCCAAACCTGTCCTATCCATGTACCTATCTAACTGTTTCTTAAATGTTGGGATAGTCCCTGCCTCAACTACTTCCTCTGGCAGCCTGTTCCGTACACCCACCACCCTTTGTGTGAAAAAGTTACCGCTCAGATTCCTATTAAATCTTTTCCCCTTCACCTTACACCTATGTCCTCTGATCCTCGATTCACCTACTCTGGGCAAGAGACTCTGTGCGTCAATCATGTTCATAAGTTTGTACGTTACAGGAGCAGAATTACGCCATTCGGCCCATCAAGTCTACTCCGCCATTCAATCATGGTGGAACCATCTTTCCCTCTCAAACCCCATTCTCTTGCCTTCTCCCCATAACCCCTGACACCCTTAATGGCTTCAGGAGAACAAGGATGGACTTGAGAGAAAACACACAAGGTGTGATTGTGTTCAAAAGGGAACTGCAGATGCTGGAATATCGAAGGTACACAAAATTGCTGGGGAAACTCAGCGGGTGCAGCAGCATCTATGGAGCGAAGGAAATAGGCGACGTTTCGGGTCGAAACCCTTCTTCAGACCCTGACTACGTTCTTCCCTTGACTGCGTGAGTTTTCTCCGGGTGCTCCGTTTTCCTCCCACACTCCAAAGGCGTACAGGGTTGAAGGTTAATTGGCTTTGGTAATATTGTAAATTGTCCCTAATGTGATTGTGTTCGATTTGCAAAATAGAGGAAATAAGTATCATAACAGAAGGCACAGCATAGACCCAAGGAATATTTCAGTTAATAGAACAGAGAACAGTACAAGCGCAAGAACAGGCCCTTCGGCCCACAATGTCCATGCTGAAGGTGATGCCAAAACCACCTCTTATCTACCTGCGCTTAATGCATATCCTTCCATATCCATATGCTTATCCAAAAGTCTCCTAAATACCACTACCATTCCAGGCACTCGCCACCCTCCATGTAAAGAAAGTTTTTCCGCACATCTCCTTCCAACTTTGCCTCTCTCACCTTAAAGCTATGCCCTGGAGCTTTTGATTAATTTCCATCTAGGGAAAAAGGTTCTGACTGTCTACCCTCTCTAGACCTCTCCTAATTCTATATACTTCTATTGGGTCTCCCTTTAACCTCCGGCGTTCCACAGAAAACAATCCAAGTCTGTCCAACCATTCCCGGATAATAATTTCCTCTCCTAATATTACCTACTTGTGCTGCTGAGACAAAGGAGATCTAATGCTTATTTTCAAATATTTTGTTTTCACTAGTCTGGGTATGTGGACAAAGAGGTACGGTGGCGCAGCGGTAGAGTTGCGGCCCCACAGCGCCAGAGGCCCGGGTTCGATCCTGACTACGTTCTTCCCTTGACTGCGTGAGTTTTCTCCGGGTGCTCCGTTTTCCTCCCACACTCCAAAGGCGTACAGGGTTGAAGGTTAATTGGCTTTGGTAATATTGTAAATTGTCCCTAATGTGTAGGATAGCGGTGGTGTACAGGTTGATCACTGGTTGGCGTGGACACAATGGGCCGAATGGCCTGTTTCCACACTGTATCCCTAAAGTAAAACTACTAAAGGTAATTTGGTTTTAGGCGAAACCTTGGCAACATGGGAGAGTTATGAAAAAGAACTGATGGTGAAAATAAATGTAGTGCAAATAAACAGCAAGTTGAGCACCTTCTGAAAAACAAATCATACTCTACATATAAACCTTCATTACATTTCAAGTCTTAACCCATCATTCCCTCTTGTGCATTGATTTACTGAGTACTTCCAACATTTGATGCATCTCGATTACTGCCCCATCAATTAACTCATACATCAAATGATTTCTTGCTGGGCTTTGATGAGAATCATGTTCCAGGAGGTGCAGTTATTATCCGATTCAGCTGCTTTCCAATTCATCTTTGCTGAAGAAAGGTTTCTGCAACCTCCCGACTGCTTTCCTGCTACTATCAGCACTGCCAACAGAAACAGCATCCCAAAAACAAACAAACAAACACCAGACTATAGGTGCAGGAGTAGGCCATTCGGTCCTTCGAGCCAGCACCACCATTCACTGTGATCATGGCTGATCATCCACAAGCAGTACCCTGTTCCTGCCTTCTCCCCATATCCCTTGACTCCGCTATCTTTAAGAGCTCTATCTAACTCTCTTGAAAGCATCTAGAGAATTGGCCTCCATTGCATCTGAGGCAGAGAATTTCACAGATTCACAACTTGATAAGGTCCCACATAGGAGGTTAGTGGGCAAAATTAGGGCACGTGGTATTGGGGGTAGAGTGCTGACATGGATAGAGAATTGGTTGGCAGACAGGAAACAAAGAGTAGGGATTAACAGGTCCCTTTCAGAATGGCAGGCAGTGATTAGTGGGATACCGCAAGGCTCGGTGATGGGACCGCAGCTATTGTGTCATCTGCAAATTTGCTAATGTTACGTTGAATCTCATCTCCATTCTAAATGGCCTACCGCTTATTCTTAAACTGTTTTCCCTGGTTCTGGACTCCCCCAACATAGGGAACATGTCTCCTGCATCTAGCGTGTCCAATCCCTTAATAATCTAAAGCGGCCTTTTCACGGGGCGACTTGACGCAAGAGTTAACCGGAGTTTAACATCGTGGGAACCTCGTGCGATAACAGTGCGGCATTCGTGGACCACCGTGGACCACCGTAGCGCTAACGGCAGGTCATCGTGTAACTTGGTCACTCGGGAGAAAATTCAAGAAAGTTTGAATTTCTCCAAGAGTGACTTGTACACTTGTGGTTGAGTATTGCAACATTATATGAACGTAGTGGCCAGTGCGATATCCGTAATAACTCTTGCGGGTACCGTGGGAACTCCTGCGAACGGTGAACCCGGAAGCTGGACAGAGGGGACAGAAGGTGAGTAAAAATTATCTTATGTGGGATTGAATTTAAAAAATAAATAAAAATAAAGATTTGCATCCGCATATGGACATCAACTTATTCATGAGTTATGTTAATGAGATTCAAGAAAATAACTATAATCTTTAAAAGGGACTTTAAAAGGGACTTTACTGAAAGGTTACGCATTTTTATGGTCCGTGAGAAATTTTTCACATGTACTTCTTTGAGAGATACAGGTCGGAGTCCTCGGGTCCAGGGGTCCGGAATGCTACCAATCAATGTTGTACAGAGACCCGTGTAAGGAGTGAACTGCACATGCTGGTTTAAACCGAAGACAGACACAAAAAGCTGGAGTAACTCAGCGAGTTAAGCAGCATCTCTGGAGAAAAAAAGCTGATGTTTCGGGACGAGACACATCTTCAGACTCAATTCCGATTAGGCTGTCTGAAGAAGGGTTCCGGTGTTGGGGGAGTCCAGAACCAGGGTCCCAGTTTTACAGTCTACCGTGGGAACTCTTTAACTCAGTAAAGTAAAGTAGCCTTTATTGTCATATCAGCGCACAGGCAGCAGTTGACTGTTGCTCTATTCAGTTTCCCAGGGGGTCGGGACGGGACTGGAGTTGGGAGAGAAAGGTGGGGGAGTCGAGGGAGAGGAGGGGGAGACAGATGGGGGTGTCTTCATTTACTGACGGCGGGTGTCTGTCACTGAAACAGGCAGGTGAGATTTCACATCCACCTTGTGTGTGCCTCTCTCTCTCTCTCCCTCCCTCTTACACAGGCTGAGAGACTCTGCCTCTGTGAGTGTACGTCTCTTTCTCCCCCTCTCCCACACACAGTAAGACCGAGGTACTGTGCTCAGTCCATCTGTGTCTCCCACATACACAGTAAAATATGTCTCCAAATGAGCCAATTCAACCAAGGGAGGCTATATATAGTGTGTGAAAAAAAAAGTTACATCATTTGTGTCACGTGTAGTTCACGATGTTCATTCAAGATTTAACGGGAAAGCTCGGGAAACGGACAAGTTCACTCGCACAAATAGCAGAAATGCCGAGTACCGTGGGAACTCTTTATCTACTGCCGTTATATCGTGCGAGACTCGTGCTGGACCACGACCTCTTCACTCTGGTGACATCTTGCGTCAACTCGCCCCGTGAAAAGGCCGCTTTATATGTTTCAATAAGATCCCCTCTAATCCTTCTAAATTCCAGCGTATACAAGCTCAGTTGCTACATTCTTTCAACGTATGACAGTCCCTCCATCCCGGGAATTAGCCTTGTGAACCTACGCTGCACTCCCTCAATAGCAAGAATGTCCTTCCTCAAATTAGGGGACCAAAACTGCACACAATACTCCAGGTGTGGTCTCACTAGGGCCTTATACAACTCCAGAGGGACTTCTTTGCTCCTATACTCAACTCCTCTTGTTGTAAAGGCCAACATGCCATTTGCTCTCTTCACTGCCTGCTGTACCTGCATGCTTACTTTCATTGACTGATGAACAAGGACCCCCAGATCCTGTTGTACTTCCCCTTTTCCCAACTTGACACCATTTAGATAGTAATCTGCCTTCCTGTTTTTGCCACCAAAGTGGACGACCTCACATTTATCCACATTAAACTGCATATGCCATGCATCTGCCCACTCACCCAACCTGTCCAAGTGACCCTGCATCCTCACAGTTCAAACTGCCACCCAGCTTTGTGTCATCTGCAAATTTGCTATTGTTACTTTAAATCGCTTCATCTAAATCATTAATGTATATTGTAAGTAGCTGCGTTCCCAGCACCGAGCCTTGCGGCAACCCACTAGTCACTGCGTGCTATTTTGAAAGGGACCTGTTAATCCCTACTCTTTGTTTCCTGTCTGCCAACCAATTTTCTATCCATGTCAGTACGCTACCCCCAATACCATGTGTTCTAATGTTGCCTCTAATCTCCTATGCCAGGCTAACTGGTCTATAATTCCTTGTTTTCTCTCTCCCTCCTTTCTTAAAAAGTGGGAGAACATTAGCTACCCTCCAATCCACAGGAACTGATCCTGAATCTATAGACCATTGGAAAATGATCACCAATGCACCCACGATTTCCAGATCCACCTCCTTAAGTATCCTGCGATGGAGACCATCAGGCCCTGGGTTTTATCAGCGTTCAGTCCCAACACCATTTCCTGCCCAATGTGAATTTCCTTCACTTCCTCCATCACCCTAGGTCCTCTGGCCACTAGTACATCTGGGGGATTGTTTGTGTCTTCTTTAGTGAAGACAGATCCAAAGTACCTTTTTAACTCATCTGCCATTTCCTTGTTCCCCATAATAAATTCACCTGTTTCTGTCATCAACGGACCCACATTTGTCTTAACTATTTTTTTCCTCTTCACATACCTAAAGAAGCTTTTACCATCCTCCTTTATATTCTTGGCTAGCTTACCTTCGTACCTCATCTATTCTCCCCGTTTGCCTTTTTAGTTATCTTCTGTTGCTCTTTAAAAGTTTCCCAATCCTCTGGCTTCCTGCTCATCTTTGCTGTGTTATACTTCTTCTCCTTTAATTTTATACTGACTTTGATGTCCTTTGTCAGCCACGGTTGCCTCTTACTCTCCTTTGAATCTTTCTTCCCCTTTGGAATGAACTGATCCTGCACCTTCTGTATTATTCCCAGAAATACCTGCCATTGTTTTTCCACTGGCATCCCTGCTAGGGTCTCTTTCCAGTCAACTTTGGCCAGCTCCTCCCTCATGGCCCCACTGTCACCTTTGTTCAACTGTAATACTGACACTTCCGATTTTCCCTTCTCCCTCTCAAATTGCGATTAAAACTTATCATATTATGGTCACCACCTCCTCATGGCTCTTTTACCTTGAGTTCCCTTATCAAATTCAGTTCATTACATAACACTAAATCCAGAATTGCCTTCTCCCAGGTAGGCTCCAGTACAAGCTGTTCCAAGAATCCATAACGGAAGCACTCCACAAACTCCCTTTCTTGGGGTCCAGTACCAACCTGATTTTCCCAGTCTACCTGCATGTTGAAATCTCCCATAACAATCGTAGCATTACCTTTACTACATGCCAATTGTAACTCTTGATTCAACTTGCACCCTAGATCCAGGCTACTGTTTGGGGGCCTGTAGATAACTCTCATTAGGGTCTTTTTACCCTTACAATTCCTTAGTTCTATCCATACTGACTCTACATCTCCGGATTCTATGTCACCCCTCCCTTGTGTCTGAATTTCATTCCTCACCAACAGAGCTACCCCACCCTCTCTGCCCACCTGTCTGTCTTTTTGATAGGATGTATACCGTGGAATATTCAGTTCCTAGCCCTGGCCCTCTTGCAGCCATGTCTCTGTAATTCTCACAACATCAAATTTGCCAATTTCTAACTGAGCCTCAAGCTCGTCCACTTTATTTCTTATAATTCGCGCATTCAGAAACAACACTTTAACTTCCGTATTCAACTCCCCTCTCACACCGGCCCTGACCTTACTCTCTTATCCCTTCTCGAACTTTCCTTCCTATTAATTTGGGAGTCTTTAGTAACTTTTCCTGTAGCCACTTCCCCTTTAACTCCATCTTTATACTCCCAATTTGTCAACCCCCTCCCCCCACCCCCACTATTTAGTTTAAACCCACACATGTAGCACTAGCAAACCTGCCTGCCAAAATGTCGGTCCCCCTCCAGTTAAGGTGTAATCAATCCCTTTTGTTCAGGTCACCCCAACCCCAGACGAGATTCCAGTGGTCTATAAATCTAAATCTAAATCCCTGCTCCCTGCACCAGCCCCCCAGCCACACATTCATATCCACTATCTCCCTCTTCCTTCCCTCACCAGCAGGAGGTACTGGAAACAATCCAGAGATAACCACCTGAGGAGTCCTGCTTTTCAGTCTTCTTCCTAACTCTCTAAACTCGCGTTGTAGAACCTCCTTCCTCTTCTTCCCGACATTATTTGTGCCCACGTGCACAACTACTTCTGCTGCTCACCTTCTCTCTTGAGGATGTTCTGAAGTCAGTCCAAGGCATCTTGAACCCTGTCACCAGGGAGGCAACAGACCATCCTCGAGTCTCGCCTGCCACCACAGATTCTCCTGTCCATACCTCAGGAGATTCTACGATGGCAGGTGAGACTCGAGGATAGTCTGGTGCCTCCCTGGTCCCAGGGTTCAAACAGCACTGAACAGCCTGAAGGGCAAATTAGTGCAATGTGAGGGAGATCCAGTTTTCCTACAATTAACCAAGGGTGGCACGGTGATGCAATGATAGAGATGCAGCGCGCGGAGACGCAGGTTCAGTCCCGACTACAGGTGCTGTCTGTGCGGAGTTTGTACGTTCTCCCCGTGACCGCGTGGGTTTTCTCCAAGATCTTTGGCTTCCTCCCACTCTCCAAAGACGAACAGGTTTGTGGGTTGATTGGCTTGTTATAATTCTAAATCGTCCCCAATGTGTGTAGGATCGTGTTGATGTGCGGGGATCACTAGTCGGTGCGGACTCGGTAGACCGGAGGCACTGTTTCCGTGCTGTATCACTAAACTAAACTAAATCTTTTGTTAACAGTGTACCAGGTTCAGTAGAGTTTCCATCAGTGGCTTGCTTTCCACTATTGATGCCATAGATTCATAGTGTCATGCAACACAGAAACAGGCCCCTTGGCCCAACTCATCCATGCTGTCCAAGATGTCCCATCCAATCCATTCCTCTGTGTTTGACCCATATCGCTCTAAACCTTTGCTATTAAGGTATAGAAACATAGAAACATAGAAAATAGGTGCAGGAGGAGGCCATTCGGCCCTTCAAGACAGCACCGCCATTCATTGTGATCATGGCTGATCATCCCCTATCAATAACCCGTGCCTGCCTTCTCCCCATATCCCTTGACTCCACTAGCCCCTAAAGTTCTATCTAACTCTCTCTTAAATCCATCCAGTGATTTGGCCTCCACTGCCCTCTGTGGCAGGGAATTCCATAAATTCACAACTCTCTGGGTGAAAAAGTTTTTTCTCACCTCAGTCTTAAATGACCTCCCCTTTATTCTAAGACTGTGGCCCCTGGTTCTGGACTCGCCCAACATTGGGAAATATTTTCCTGCATCTAGCTTGTCCAGTCCTTTTATAATTTTATATGTTTCTGTAAGATACCCCCTCATCCTTCTAAACTCCAGTGAATTAAGGGACAGAAGTTTAGGGGTAACATGAGGGGGAACTTCTTTACTCAGAGGGTGGTAGCGGTGTGGAATGAGCTTCCAGTGGAAGTGGTGGCGGCAGGTTCGTTGGTATCATTTAAAAATAAATTGGATAGGCATATGGATGAGAAGGGAATGGAAGGTTATGGTATGAGTGCAGGCAGGTAGGACTAAGGGAAAAAAGTTGTTCGGCACGGACTTGTAGGGCCGAGATGGCCTGTTTCCGTGCTGTAATTGTTATGGTTATATGGTTTAATACAAGCCTAGTCTTTTCAATCTTTCCTCATATGACAGTCCCGCCATCCCAGGGATCAATCTCATGAACCTACGCTGCACTGCCTCAATCACAAGGATGTCCTTCCTCAAATTAGGAGACCAAAACTGTACACAATACTCCAGATGTGGTCTCACCAGAGCCCTATACAACTGCAGAAGAACCTCTTTACTCCTATACTGAAATCCTCTTGTTATGAAGGCCAACATTCCATTAGCTTTCTTCACTGCCTGCTGTACCTGCACGCCAACTTTCAGTGACCGGTGTACAAGGATACACAGGTCTCGCTGTACCTCCCCCTTACCTAACCTAACCCCATTGAGATAATAATCTGCCCCCTTGTTTTGGCCGCCAAAGTGGATAACCTCACATTTATCTATATTATACGGCATCTGCCACGCATCTGCCCACTCACTCAACCTGTCCAGGTCACTCTGCAACCTCCTAACATCCTCTTCACAGTTCACACTGCCACCCAGCTTTGTGTCATCTGCAAACTTGCTAGTGTTGCTCCTAATTCCCTCTTCCAAATCATTAATATATATGGTAAACAGTTGCGGCCCCAACACCGAACCTTGCGGCACTCCACTCGCCACTGCCTGCCATTCTGAAAAGGATCCGTTCACTCCTACACTTTGCTTCCGGTCTGCCAACCAATTTTCTATCCATGTCAACACCCTACCCCCAATACCACGTGCTCTAATTTTAATAATAATAAATTTTATTTATGGGCGCCTTTCATGAGTCTCAAGGACACCTTACAAAAATTTAGCAGGTAGAGGAAAAACATGTAAGGGGAATGAAATAAATAAAAGTCACCAGTCTCCCGTGTGGGACCTTATCAAAGGCTATCTGAAAGCCTAGATACACTACATCCACTGGCTCCCCTTCATCCATTTTACTTGTCACATCCTCAAAAAATTCCAGAAGATTAGTCAAGCATGATTTCCCTTTCATAAATCCATGCTGACTTGGACTAATCCTTTTACTGCTATCCAAATGCCCCATTATTACCTCTTTAATAATTGACTCCAGTATCTTTCCCACTACCGAAGTCAGGCCAACTGGTCTGTAATTCCCCGTTTTCTCTCTCGCTCCTTTCTTGAAAAGTGGGATAACATCCAAGTGTCTCTTAAATGCTCACGTTCACAATTTATAGGAGAAGAATTAAGCCATTTGGCCCATAGAGTCCACTCCGCCATTCAACCATGCCTGATCTCTGCCTCCTAATCCCATTTTCCTGCCTTCTCCCCATAACCCTTGACACCAGTTCTAATCAAGAATTTATCTTAAAAATATCCACTGACTTGGCCTCCATAGCCCTCAGTGGCAATGAGTTTTCACAGATTAACTACCCTCTGACTAAAGAAGTTCCTCCTCACCTCCTTTCTAAAAGACTGCCCTTTAATTCCGAGCCTATGACCACTAGTCCTAGACTCTCCCACCAGTGGAAACATCCTTTCCACATCCACTCTATCTATGCCATTCAATATTCTGTAAGTTTCAATGAGGTCCCCCCTCAACCTTCTAAACTCCAGCGAGTAGAGGCCCAGTGCTGTCACCTGCTCATCAAATGCAAACCAACTCATTCTTGTAAACCTCCTCTGGACCCTCTCCAGAGCCAACACATCCTTCCTCAGATATTGAGCCCAGATTTGCTCACGGTACTCCAACTGCGGCCTGACCAGCACCTTTTAGAGCCTCAGCACTTCATCTCTGTTTTAGTACTATCATAGTACCTGCCTCAACCACCTCCTCTATCAACTCCATATACTCTCTGAGTGAAAAAGCTGCCCCTCAGGTTCTCATTGACTCTTGCCCATCTTGCCTTAAACCTATGATTCCATGATTCACCTACCCTGGGATTCATGTGCTTTGTAATGAAGTTAAAACAAAAAATCCAACGGGTGAGTTAAGTGAGCAGAGAAGTTGGCAGACGACCGGCACTAAATATTGGAATAATTCAGCAGGTGAGGCAGCACCTCTGGAGAAAAAATATAGGTGACATTTCAGGTCGGAGTCCTTCCTCAGACTGAAGTCGGCAGATGTAGCAAAATGTGTAGTGACCCACTTTGGTTGTTAAGAAATAATTGATTGATTGATTAAAAAGATACAGCATGGAACCAGGGCCTTCAGGCAACAAAGTCCATGCTGACCATCGATCGCCTGTTCGCACTAGTTCCATGTTATCCCTCTTTCAACGAATTAAAAAGTGCATTCTATTTTTGAATGTAGTAAAACTGCAAGATGTTGCAAAGAGATATTACGGTCTGAGTGCATGGATCTCACACAGGGTTGGCACCGAGTAACTCATTTAGAAGGCTATTGAAAGGTCGCCCTTTATAGAACGGGTATGGAGTACAAAGGTAGGGAGCTACGATGCATCTTTAGACACTGGTAAGACAGTATCTGGTTTGGATAGACACACCTAGCTTGCGGGTTCCACATTTAAAAATAGATATATTGGCATTGGAGGCAGTGCTGAGCGAGACCCATTAAAGAGATTGACAAATGAAGATAGCAGCTTGGGTCCACACTCACAGGAGTATAGAATGATGAGTGATCATCTAATTGAAACATAAGATGCTGTGGAAGACCATTGGAATCTCCTTAGGGTAAGACTGAGATGGTGTCTCGAAGAGATCTAGGGGGTACCTAGAACTTAGGAGCATAGTTTTCATAGAGTCATACAGCGCGGAAACAGGCCCTTCGGCCCAACTTGCCCAACCCGGCCACAATGCCTCATCTACTCCAGTCCCACCTGCCTGTGTTTGGCCCATATCCCTCTAAACCTATCCTATCCATGTACCTGTCTAAAATGTTTCTTAAACATTGTGATAGTACCTGCTGATTCTGAAATGTTGCGACAGTCTAAGCTACAGGTGTGATAGTCACATGGACCGACATACAATGAAACACTTTGTTCTGCACTCTAGCCAAACTAATCAGATAATACTGCCTGGGTGATGGGCAATTTCTCTGTTCACTTCAGTTTCAGTTTTTGTTTATTGTCACGTGTACCGAGGTACAATGAAAAGCGTGCTAACCAGACAGCAGAAAGACAATAGATGATTGTTCTCTCCCTGCACGAGAGCGGATTAGATTGGGTTAAGAAGGTTCAACTGTTGGGTATAAATGCAGGAGTAGCAAGATTGATTCAACAGTGGCTGAATGGGAGAAGCCAGAGGGTAATGGTGGATGGTTGTTTGTCGGGTTGGAGGCAGGTGACTAGTGGGGTGCCTCAGGGATCGGTGTTGGGTCCACTGTTGTTTGTCATGTACATCAATGATCTGGATGAAGGTGTGGTAAATTGGATTAGTAAGTATGCAGATGATACCAAGATAGGGGGTGTTGTGGATAATGAAGAGGATTTCCAAAGTCTACAGAGTGATTTAGGCCATTTGGAAGAATGGGCTGAAAGATGGCAGATGGAGTTTAATGCTGATAAATGTGAGGTGCTACACCTCGGCAGGACAAATCAAATAGGACGTACATGGTAAATGGTAGGGAATTGAAGAATACAGTTGAACAGAGGGATCTGGGAATAACCGTGCATAGTTCCTTGAAGGTGGAATCTCATATAGATAGGGTGGTAAAGAAAGCTTTTGGTATGCTAGCCTTTATAAATCAGAGCATTGAGTATAGAAGCTGGGATGTAATGTTAAAATGGTACAAGGCATTGGTGAGACCAAATCTGGAGTATGGTGCACAATTTTGGTCGCCCAATTATAGGAAGGATGTCAACAAAATAGAGAGAGTACAGAGGAGATTTACTAGAATGTTGCCTGGGTTTCAACAACTAAGTTACAGAGAAAGGTTGAATAAGTTAGGTCTTTATTCTCTGGAGCACAGAAGGTTAAGGGGGGACATGATAGAGGTCTTTAAAATGATGAGAGGGATAGACAGAGTTGATGTGGATCAGCTTTTCCCTTTGAGAAAAGGGAAGATTCAAACAAGAGGACATGACTTCTGAATTAAGGGACAGAAGTTTAGGGGTAACATGAGGGGGAACTTCTTTACTCAGAGAGTGGTAGCGGTGTGGAATGAGCTTCCAGTGGAAGTGGTGGAAGCAGGTTCGTTGGTATCATTTAAAAATAAATTGGATAGGCATATAGATGAGAAGGGAATGGAGGGTTATGGTATGAGTGCAGGCAGGTGGGACTAAGGGAAAAAAGTTGTTCGGCACGGACTTGTAGGGCCGAGATGGCCTGTTTCCGTGCTGTAATTGTTATATGGTTATATGGTTATATGATGCACAGAATCTCTTTCCAGAGTAGGGGAATCGAGGATCAGAGGATATAAGTTCAAGGTGAAGTGGAAAAGATTTAATAGGAATCTGAGGGGTACCTTTTTCACACAGAGGGTGGTGAGTATATGGAACAAGCTGCCAGAGGAGGTAGTTGAGGCAAGGAACATTCCAAATTTTAAGAAACAGTTTGACAGGTACACGGATGGGACAGGTTTGGAGGGATGTGGACCAAATGCAGGCAGGTGAGGCTAGTGCAGCTGGCACATATTGGCCGGTGTGGGCAAGTTGGGCCAAAGGGCCTGTTTCCACGTCGTATTATTACAATCGGGCTATTCACAGTGTACAGATACACGATATCTCCCATAGGATGATAAACCTCTGGAATTCTTCACCCCACAGAGCTGTGGGCTGAGGCACTGAATGGAATTAAGACAGCGATTGAAATATAAACTGCAAGGCATGCAAGGGGTACGGGGAGATAGTAGAAACGTGATGTCCGAGGGCAAGATCGAACCAGTCACCATCTTACTGAAAGTTGCAGCAAGCTGTAAGGGCCGAACCGCTTACTACTGCTCCTGTTTCGTACGCTCTTAAGCCCATTTGAGAATTTTCTCAGACAGCACGAACCTCAAAGCACTTTAAATTATTTTTTGCAATATACTGTAACTGAGCTCCTTAGCTGGATGACCGCAACGATTTTTTGATGATTATTGCTCCGATCTCTAAGGATTTGCGCATGTATTCGGAAGCCCATTACCGCACTCGAATATTGTTTCCGCTCGCAAGCAGAGGGAGAAAGATACAATGGGAACATCCTTCTGCTGGTATCATCATTTTTATAATAACACATACCATTACTTTTGGTGCAGAGTGCGGGTTGTTTACGCACTGCTGCCTTTTGGATAAGATGCAAAAATCATCTTCATATCTTTCTCTCAGGGGGATGTGTATAAAATAAAAATCTTGATGGGGAGCAGAGGAAATCTCCCTGGTGGCCCAACCATTATTCATTCCTCAAACAGCATCATTAAAGGAGATTAGTTGGCCATTATCACAGAGCTATGACCTGGAGTGTACAACTTGGCCGCTGTTCTTCCTACGATCAAACTGTGTTACATTTCCAAAGGAACATCACTGTCTTGAAAACACTGTGAATGCAATTTAATACAGAGAAATGTGAGGTGTTGCAGTTTGGAAAGTCTAACATGGACAGGACCTATGCAGTGAGTGGCAGGTTTCTGGGGAGTGTTGTGGAGCAGAGGGATCTAGGAGTGCAGGTACATGGTTCCTTGAAGCTCGAGTCGAAGGTAGGTAGGGTGGTCAAAAACTCTTATGGTACATTGGCCTTCTTCAGTCATTGAGTATAGAAGTTGGGAGGACATGTTACAGTTGTACAAGATTGGTGAGGCCGCATTTAGAGTATTGTGTTCAGTTCTGAGCACCATGTTACAGGAAAGATATCATTGAGTTGGAAAGGGTGCAGATGTTGCCAGGACTCGAAGGTCTGAGCTATATGGAGAGGTTGAGCAAGCTAGGACTCCATTCCTTGGAGCGCAGGAAGATGAGGGGTGATCTTATAGAGGTGTATAAAATCATGAGAGGAATAGATCGGGCAGAGTCCCTTGCCTAGAGTAGGGGAATTGAGAAGCCGAGGACATAGGTTTAAGGTGAGGGGGGGAATATTTAATAGGAACCTGAGGGGGTAACCTTTTCATGCAACAGGTAGTGGTTGTATGGAATGAGCTGCGAGAGAAGATAGTTGAGGCAGGGACGATTGCAACATTTAAGAAACACTTAGAAATGGATACGGCAGGTTTAGAGGGATATGGGCTAAATGCAAGCAGGTGGGCTAAGTGTGGATGGACATGTTGGTCAGTGTGGGCAGGTTAGACTGAAGGCCCTGTTTCCACACTGTATGATTCTATGACTCTATGCACTGTGGTTAGGGGTGGTTCAATATAAAAGCAAGAACTTCTGCGTGTTACCGATAGATTTGAAACATATAAAATAGAAACATAGAAACATTGAAAATAGATGCCGGATAAGGCCATTCAGCCCTTCGAGCCAGCACCACCATTCAATATGATCATGGCTGATCATCCAAAATCAGTACCCCTTTTCTGCTTTCTCCCCATATCCCTTAATTCCGTTAGCTCTCAGAGCTCTATCTGACCCTCTCTTGAAAACATCCAGTGAATTGGCCTCCATTGCCTTTTGTGGCAGGGAATTCCACAGATCCACAACTCTCTGGGTGAACATTTGTTTTCCTCATCTCAGTCCTAAATGGCCTACCACTTATTCTTAAACTGTGGCTCCTGGTTCAGGAATCCCCCAACATGGGGAACATTTTTTCTGCATCTAGCCTGAAGAATTTTATATGTTTTTATAATATCTCCTCTCATCCCTCTGGAAGCCGACTCCGGACTGTCAAAGCTGCCACAGCCAGACATAAAAACAGCTTTTTTCCACGAGTAGTAGCTCTACTCAATAACCAAAAATCTGTAGCCTCCTTTTGCTCTGGTATTTTATTTAATTCACATGTTTAATCAATAATGTTTTATTATTAATGTTTAATGTTTTATGTGTCATTCCTGACTGTCACTGTATGTCATGTTGTCACTTGCAGGCGGAGCACCAAGGCAAATTCCTTGTATGTGAATACTTGGCCAATAAACGTATTCATTCATTCATTCTCCTATATTACAGTGAATATAAGCCAAGTCGATCCATTTTTTAACGCTTAGGTATAGAAATATTTCACTGAACTCTATGCTTAGTTTAGTTTTTTAACTTAGAGATACAGCGCGTAAACAGGCCCTTCAGCCCACCGGGTCCGTTTCGACCAGCGATCCCCGCACACGAACATGACCCTACACCTTAAAATCTTAAAATAATTTCACTGTGCCTTTGCCCATGTAACAATCAAGCACTATTGAACTTAACCAGAATTAAGGTGGAGGGAGGTTGGGTGGTCGACCAAATGTTATCGCCTTGCTATGAATAAAAATGTTTAAACCAAAAACCTGATGCCTCTCCTGCTTTACTCCATCTGTCCCAGTAACCCATTATTCTGCCTAATTAACCTCTAGAATTGATTATTCCCATGCACTCATGCCAGCTTCTTTCATTCTTTTATTTTGGAAACCTGAAGTAATCTAAAGCTCTAAGTCGACGTCCTTATTAGCACACAGTCCAATTCACCCATTAATTAAGTAAGTAAGTAAGTTTATTGGCCAAGTATTCACATACAAGGAATTTGCCTTGGTGCTCCGCCCACAAGTAACAACATGACATACATTGACAGTTACGAATGACTCAGAAAACACTAAACATTAATAATAATAAAACATTAATGATAAAACACCATTGATCAAGCATGTGAACCAACAAAATACCAGATCAAAGGGAGGCTACAGATTTTTGGCTGTTGAGTAGAGCAACTACTCGTGGATAAAAACTGTTTTTATATTTAGCTGTGGCAGCTTTGACAGTCCAGAGTTGCCTTCCAGAGGGAAGTGATTCAAAGAGTTTGTGGCCAGGGTGAGAGGGGTCAGACATGATCTTGCCCGCTCGCTTCGTGACCCTTGCAGTGTACAGTTCATCAATGGAGGGAAGGTTGCAGCCAATAACCTTCTCTGCTGATCGGCCGATTCGCTGCAGCACATTGGATCCTAGTAAAACTAGTGAAATAGGCACGGTCGGTCCAGGACTGGTGAAATGCGTGGCCTGTGTGGCCTGGTGTGATCCAACAAGAGGGAAGAACGTGGTGTTTAGTTTAGTTTATTGTCACATGCACAAAGAGTACAGAAATATCGCCATTTCCAAGGTCCCGTCCACACTCTAGTACAGTGAAAAGCTTTTGTTGCGTGCTAACCAGTCTGTGGAAAGACAATGCATGATTACATTCGAGCCATACACCGTGTATAGATATGAATGAATTAATGAATACGTTATTGTCACTTGTGACAAGTCGCAGTGAAATTCTATGCTTGCATACCCAAGGTATGTAAATACACGCTATATAAAGAGCACTGACAAAGTCACAAAGTATCCCGCACCAGTTCTTCCCCTCCCCCTCTCTCACGGCGGTCCCACGTGATTATACATGATGAGGGTTATACATGATAATGGAATAATGTTTAGTGCAAGGTAACGCCAGTAAAGTCCGATCAACGATAGCCTGAGGGTCACCGATGAGGTAGATAGTAGTTCAGCACTGCTCCCTAGCTGCGGTTGTGCAAGTGGGTGATCAGATTAATTCAACATAAGTGACAAACAATTTATTAGTTCCTTGCAACTGGAGAAGATAAGGTAGGCTATTTAAGACCAAGATGAGCAAAATTTATTTAACAAGGCGATTTGCAGTGAAACAATTAGACTGGAGTTTCTCTTTCCATTACAGCATGATCCTGGAATAATGAGCAGCTTTGGCAAATGAGAGAAGAGACTAAGTGCTTCACACAAAACTGTCAGACTCACTGATGAACAGCCCATTCCAAGATAGACACAAAATGCTGGAGTAACTCAGCAAGACAGGCAATCCCGAAACTTCACCCATTCCTTCTCTCCAGAGATGCTGCCTGTCCCGCTGAGTTACTCCGCAATTTTGTATCTATCTTCGATTTAAACCAGTATCTGGTATGCTGGCCTTTATAAATCAGAGCATTGAGTATAGAAGTTGGGATGTAATGTTAAAATTGTACAAGGCATTGGTGAGGCCAATTCTGGAGTATGGTGTACAATTTTGGTCGCCTAATTATAGGAAGGATGTCAACAAAATACAGAGCGTACAGAGGAGATTTACTAGAATGTTGCCTGGGTTTCAGCAACTAAGTTACAGAGAAAGGTTGAACAAGTTAGGGCTTTATTCTTAGGAGCGCAGAAGGTTAAGGGGGGACTTGATAGAGGTCTTTAAAATGATGAGAGGGATAGACAGAGTTGACGTGGATAAGCTTTTCCCACTGAGAGTAGGGAAGATTCAAACAAGGGGACATGACTTGAGAATTAAGGGACAGAAGTTTAAGGGTAACATGAGGGGGAACTTCTTTACTCAGAGAGTGGTGGCTGTATGGAATGAGCTTCCAGGGAAGGTGGTGGAGCCTGGTTCGTTTTTATCATTTAAAAATAAATTGGATAGTTATATGGACGGGAAAGGAATGGAGGGTTATGGTCTGAGCGCAGGTATATGGGACTAGGGGAGAATACGTGTTCGGCACGGACTAGAAGGGTCGAGATGGCCTGTTTCTGTGCTGTAATTGTTATATGGTTACATAGAAACATAGAAACATAGAAATTAGGTGCAGGAGTAGGCCATTCGGCCCTTCGAGCCTGCACCGCCATTCAATATGATCATGGCTGATCATCCAACTCAGTATCCCGTACCTGCCCTCTCTCCATACCCTCTGATCCCCTTAGCCACAAGGGCCACATCTAACTCCCTCTTAAATATAGCCAATGAACTGGCCTCGACTACCCTCTGTGGCAGGGAGTTCCAGAGATTCACCACTCTCTGTGTGAAAAAAGTTCTTCTCATCTCGGTTTTAAAGGATTTCCCCCTTATCCTTAAGCTGTGACCCCTTGTCCTGGACTTCCCCAACATCGGGAGCAATCTTCCTGCATCTAGCCTGTCCAACCCCCTAAGAATTTTGTAAGTTTCTATAAGATCCCCTCTCAATCTTCTAAATTCTAGAGAGTATAAACCAAGTCTATCCAGTCTTTCTTCATAAGACAGTCCTGACATCCCAGGAATCAGTCTGGTGAACCTTCTCTGCACTCCCTCTATGGCAATAATGTCCTTCCTCAGATTTGGAGACCAAAACTGTACGCAATACTCCAGGTGTGGTCTCACCAATACCCTGTACAACTGCAGTAGAACCTCCCTGCTCCTATACTCAAATCCTTTTGCTATGAAAGCTAACATACCATTCGCTTTCTTCACTGCCTGCTGCACCTGCATGCCCACTTTCAATGACTGGTGTACCATGACACCCAGGTCTCGCTGCATCTCCCCTTTTCCTAGTCGGCCACCATTTAGATAATAGTCTGCTTTCATGTTTTTGCCACCAAAATGGATAACCTCACATTTATCCACATTATACTGCATCTGCCAAACATTTGCCCACTCACCCAGCCTATCCAAGTCACCTTGCAGTCTCCTAGCATCCTCCTCACAGCTAACACTGCCCCCCAGCTTAGTGTCATCCGCAAACTTGGAGATATTGCCTTCAATTCCCTCATCCAGATCATTAATATATATTGTAAATAGCTGGGGTCCCAGCACTGAGCCTTGCGGTACCCCACTAGTCACTGCCTGCCATTGTGAAAAGGACCCGTTCAATCCTACTCTTTGCTTCCTGTTTGCCAGCCAGTTCTCTATCCACATCAATACTGAACCCCCAATGCCGTGTGCTTTAAGTTTGTAAACTAATCTCTTATGTGGGACCTTGTCGAAAGCCTTCTGGAAGTCCAGATACACCACATCCACTGGTTCTCCCCTATCCACGCTACTAGTTACATCCTCGAAAAATTCTATAAGATTCGTCAGACATGATTTACCTTTTGTAAATCCATGCTGACTTTGTCCAATGATTTCACCACTTTCCAAATGTGCTGCTATCCCATCTTTAATAACTGACTCTAGCAGTTTCCCCACTACCGATGTTAGACTAACTGGTCTGTAATTCCCTGTTTGCTCTCTCCCTCCCTTCTTAAAAAGTGGGGTTACGTTTGCTACCCGCCAATCCTCAAGAACTACTCCAGAATCTAAAGAGTTTTGGAAGATTATTACTAATGCATCCACTATTTCTGGAGCTACTTCCTTAAGTACTCTGGGATGCAGCCTATCTGGCCCTGGGGATTTATCGGCCTTTAATCCATTTAATTTACCCAACACCACTTCCCGGCTAACCTGGATTTCACTCAATTCCTCCAACTCCTTTGACCCGCGGTCCCCTGCTATTTCCGGCAGATTATTTATGTCTTCCTTAGTGAAGACGGAACCAAAGTAGTTATTCAATTGGTCCGCCATATCCTTGTTCCCCATGATCAACTCACCCGTTTCTGACTGCAAGGGACCTACATTTGTTTTAACTAATCTCTTTCTTTTCACATATCTATAAAAACTTTTGCAGTCAGTTTTTATGTTCCCTGCCAGTTTTCTTTCATAATCTATTTTTCCTTTCCTAATTAAGCCCTTTGTCCTCCTCTGCTGGTCTCTGAATTTCTCCCAGTCCTCCGGTATGCTGCTTTTTCTGGCTAATTTGTACGCATCATCCTTCGCTTTGATACTATCCCTGATTTCCCTTGTTATCCACGGATGCACTACCTTCCCTGATTTATTCTTTTGCCAAACTGGGATGAACAATTGGTTATATGGTTATATGGTTATCTATTTGATGTTATCAATTGGTTATATGGTTATCTGCAGTTCTTTCCTACACACGGTGTCCATTCCATATCCATTTAAGAATGTGTGCGTCAGAAGCAAAAATGGGTGATGTACCATGAGCAGCCTGAGTGAAAGGAGCTGACGTGTTGGTTCCCCGGAAACTAAGGTACGAGAATATATGTTTCATTGTGTAGTAAATGTAGTAGTTTTGGTGAATGTCCCAAAACTATTATAGAATCAGAGCATCAAATGCACTAAAACAGGCTCCTCAACCCATTGAGTTTATGCTGGCCATCCAACACCCATTAACACATTTACCCAGTCTGAAGAAGGGTTCCGACCTGCCTCATCTACCTCCTCCGGCAGCTTGTTCCCATCACCCACCACCATTTGTGTAAAGAAGTTGCCCCTCAGGTTCCTATTAAATCTCCCCCCCCCCCCCCCCCCCCCCCCCCCCCCCCCCCCTCACCTTAAACTCATGTATTTTACTTTTTGATTCCCCTACTCTGGTTAAAAGACTGTGCATTTACCCTATCTATTCCTCTGGTGATTTTATACACCTCCATAATATCACCCCATCTATTAAATTCGCCGCAATTGCAGACAATCCTGACCTTGATATTCAAGATGTGTAATGGGTGGGTTGGGATATTTTAGCCTCTATGCCTGCGTGTGTATATTTGTCTCTTGTGTATCTCTTGCTGTAAACTGATACCCATTCAATTATCAACATCTGTGCTATTTCAACATTTACACTGCCGAATACTAATGATAGCCATAAAAATGTACGTTAACACAAGGAACAGCAGATGCCGGTTTACATAAAAAGTCAATGTGCTGGAGTAACGCAGCGGGTCAGACAGCATCGCTGGAGAACATGGAGAGGTGACATTTCGGGTCGGGACATTTCTTCAGAGTTAGTTTAGTTTATTATTGTTGTGTGTACCGAGGTACAGTGAAAAGCTTTTGTCGTGTGCCATCCAGTCGGCTGAAAGACAACAAATGATTGCAACCGAGCCATTTACAGTGTACAGATACATGATGAGGGAGTAACATTTAGTGCAAGGTAAAGCCGCAAAGCCCGATCAAGATAGACACAAAATGCTCAGCGGGACGCACAGCGTCTCTGGAGAGAAGGAATGGGTGACGTTTTGGGTAGAGACCCTTCTTCGGTCACCCATTCCTTCTCTCCAGAGATACTGCCTGTCCCGCTGAGTTACTCCAGCACTTTGTGTCTATTTTCGATTTAAGCCAGCATCTGCAGTTCTTTCCTCCACACAAATTCCAATTAAGGATAGTCCGAGGGTCACCGAAGAGGTACTGTAGGTTGTGGTCGGGGGAGGTGGGGAAGGGTGGAGGGTGGAAGAACGCTGGAAGAGAAGAGTGGCAGAACAAATCTTGGGTGAGGGTCAAAAGGTCATAAGTGATAGGAGTAGAATTAAGCCATTCGGCCCATCAAGTCTACTACACCATTCAATCATGGCTGATCTATCTCTCCCTCCTAACCCCATTCTCTTGCCTTCCCCCAATAACCTCTGACACCCCTACTAATCAAGGGGATGGGGAAGTTTGATAGGCAGATGGTTGGCCAATCTGGATTGGAAATCACTGCCGAGTCTGGTGTGCTACCTTCAGTGAAATTCCAGCAATCCTAGAATAACTGATAGTCGTCGGAAAAAGGACAAAATTTGCTGGAGTAACTCAGTGGGTCAGGCAGCATCCCTGGAGAACGTGGATAGGGGACAATTCGGGTCAGGACCCTTCTTCCGTCTGAAGAAAGGGCCCGACTCGAAATGTCACCTTTCCATGTTGACTCTGAAGAATAGTCTTGATTCGAAATGTCACCTGTCCATTTTCTCCGGGGATGCTGAAACAAAAGACTGCAGGTGCTGGTTTATATCAAAGAGAGACTCAAATGCTGGAGTAACAGCGGGTCAGGCAACATCTCTGGAGAAAACGAATAGGTGTTGTTTCAGGTTAGGACCATTCTTTCGACTGGAGAAGAATCTGACCCGCTGTTACTCCAGCATTATTTGGTATTAACCAGCAATAACATGGAGAGATGACGTTTCGAGTCGGGACCCTTCTTCAGACTGAAGCAGAGGGACCCAACCTAAAACGTCTCCTATCCTTTTTCTCCAGAGATGCTGCCTGACCCGCTGAGTTACTCCAGCACTGTGTCTGTCTACAGTAATCCCATTTTGGTTTATTCTCCCTTCATATGCCTCAACTGCCTTCATATCCTACCGCTTACCTCAAAAATTAGGGCCAATTAACCTGTTTATCTGCATGTTTTTTGGGATGTGGGAGGAAACCAGAGGATTTACATATGTATGGAACGAGCTACCGAAGGAGGTAGTTGAGGCAGGGATTATCGCAATGTTTAAGAAACATTTAGACAGGTACATGGAAAGAACAGGTTTAGAGGGATATGGTGAGACTTTGTGTCAATTTGTACAAACCCTCATCTGCAGTTCATTGTTTCTACATTCTGATAGCCTGTGGAATCTATTTAAAGTGTAACCAGGAAAAATTGTAAACTTCCCTGATTTATGGTCGGCAACAGAGGTGAATAGAAACATAGAAACATAGAAATTAGGTGCAGGAGTAGGCCATTCGGCCCTTCGAGCCTGCACCGCCATTCAATATGATCATGGCTGATCATCCAACTCAGTATCCCGTACCTGCCTTCTCTCCATACCCTCTGATCCCCTTAGCCACAAGGGCCACATCTAACTCCCTCTTAAATATAGCCAATGAACTGGCCTCGACTACCCTCTGTGGCAGAGAGTTCCAGAGATTCACCACTCTCTGTGTGAAAAAAGTTCTTCTCATCTCGGTTTTAAAGGATTTCCCCCTTATCCTTAAGCTGTGACCCCTTGTCCTGGACTTCCCCAACATCGGGAGCAATCTTCCTGCATCTAGCCTGTCCAACCCCTTAAGAATTTTATAAGTTTCTATAAGATCCCCTCTCAATCTCCTAAATTCTAGAGAGTATAAACCAAGTCTATCCAGTCTTTCTTCATAAGACAGTCCTGACATCCCAGGAATCAGTCTGGTGAACCTTCTCTGCACTCCCTCTATGGCAATAATGTCCTTCCTCAATGTAACTTAAACTTCTCTCTGGCTCGTGCTAAATAGCTGACTTCATTCATTTGTGTTTATTGTGCTTGACATGCTTGCTAATGTCATCTCTGTCTGGTATGAGGCAGGGCTTTGATGCTGCCTTTAATATCATCAACTAATTTTTCTGAGTTTTATTGGTGATAACAGTGAACAATCAATCGCTCAAATAAGTAACTAAAGCTTGAGGCATCAAATTATTTATCCCAGGTCCAAAAGCTAATACCTATACAGCAAAAAATGAAGGCAATCTGAAGATGTTCAGATCGTGTTTTTCAGCCAATTTGACACAACAAAGGCTACAAGGATGTACGTAAAGCTAAAACATTAAAGATCCCGTCCAGAAAAATTAAGTCTACAGCAAATAAGCTGTATTGTTAAAAACCTCCACCTGGAGCGAGGGACCAGCATACAAATGAAAGACTGAGATAGAGGACGTGTAGAGGAAGTTTCCAGTAATGGGAGAGTCTAGGACCAGAGGGTACAGCCTCAGAATAAAAGGACGTACTTTCAGAATGGAGATGAGGAGGAATTTCTTTAGTCGGAGAGTGGTGAATCCGTGGAATTCATTGTCACAGAAGGCTGTAGAGGCCACGTCATTGGGAATTTTTTAAAGCAGAAATTGCCCGATCCTTGATCAGTCAGGGTGGCAAAGGTTACCGGGAGAAGGTAGGAAAATGGGGTTGGGAGGGAAACATACATCGGCCATGACTGAATGGGAGAGTCAACTTGTTGGGCTGAATGGCCTATTTCTGCTCCTACATCTTAGTCTAAATCAAGAATAAAGGCAGCTAATTATTATTCTTTAAACCCACTCCATTGATAGGTCCAGGTCCTGATAAGTGCCATGGTGATGGGATTTCTTCTTCAATTATACTTTATAGTTCCATGTACCAAGGTAAAGTGAAATAATTTTTTTGGCAGACAGTTCAGTAAAATCCTTACTACACATAAGCACAATAAGACGTAAGTACGAGTGTAAGACTAGTAGATTAGACTGAGGCAGAGTTTCCAGCAACAACTTGTACCCTTCAAGTTCATTTTTGTTAAAAGTTGTTGGAGTCTTAACTTGGCCATAAAGGCTGATTGACCTGGTAATTAGCACTGGATTGGAGTTGCAGGTGTCGGCCTGGACAGATGATGTTGTTGATGCCCTCCACCATTGCTCCACCACTCCGTGCCGCTGCCTGATCCATGCACTTGGCTACTTGGAGCGGCACACAATCTAATTGTGCCCCAGGTTGCTGCAGGGCCTCCAGTGGTCTGCTCCACCGACACCTCAACCCAGACATGACAATCTGCAGACATGTCCTCACCTCACATGTCTCCTTGCAGTGGGGTATCTCCCTCAGCCAACCTCAGAACACTCAGAGTACCTCTGAGGGTTCAGGAGACAAGCCCCCAGCCCGCTCACTGATCATTTTTTCCCACCATCCGCCTCCACCATCAATTTGACGTAACCAAATGGAAAAGCGCAACAGGCATAAAATGGAGAAACAGGCATAAAAATCATTGATAGAATTTACCTGAGCCTTTACGTCTACCTACTTTCCAAACGTACAGCAGCTTGGACACATCCATTCAGAGCACCATCATGAATGGACAAATCCAACATTTCAGCAACCTTTCGAGCCAAATAGCCTTAAGTTGTTTGTGGCTCTTGAGATGTATTTTCTCCACAAAGCCAGCACACCAACGAAAAGCTCCGCTTCAAAAAAAATCAAATACTGTTTGACTGGAGGCGCCCCCGGGGCACAAAGGCTGAAGGTGGCCGGGCGAGGAGAGGAAACAAAGGTTCGCTGGACGATCCGGAGAGAGGCTACGGCTGGAGGCCCTGCAGCTGCCTGGGGTTCGCCTGGATCGGATGCCCGCTCCAGGAAACTGAGCCGTGTGGACCGGACTGGACTTTGGAAATGACGCCACAACCTTGCATGTGGTCTCCGTGGACTATTTCTATGCACTTTGGCCTAATTGGGGATTATGCTGAGGTATGGCAATACTTTGCTGTACTGTATGCAAAAGGAGAATTTCACTGCATGTACATGCGATAATAAAGAACCATTGAAGCATTGACTAAGGGGTCTAAAATTAGTATTGTCAAGAGGCACGGAATTGGCTCTAAGATCGGTAAGATTCATTTTTTTGTTGTTGTGAACATATTTAATCTGTGCTCCAAGCACTTTAACTCAAAAGATTGCAGACTTGGTTCTTTGCAGGCCTGGCCATAATTTGTTGGCAAATTTTCATTCCTCCTTTATATGTGGTCCCTCAGGAATGGTTCAGCATATATCATTACAATTTAGGAACCCTCCCATTCATTCTGACAACAAATGCTATTTAGCAGTGAATAAATAGAAGAATGTGATGAGGGAGTCTGAGGGTTTTACATAATAATCATTCCTAATACCGTATTCATTTAAGATCCGTTCACGTCTTCCAGCATGTTCATACAGTAAGTTCATAAGTACTAGGACAAGAATTAGGCTATTTGGCCCGCTCAAGTCTACTCCGTTATTCAATCATGGCTGATCTATCTTTCCTTCTCAACCCCATTCTCCTGCCTCCTCCCCTTAATCCATGACACCCATACTAATCAAGAATCTTAAAAATATCCATTTGTCTTGGCCTCCACAGATGTCAATGGCAAGAAAGTCCACAGATTTACCACCCTCTGACTAAATAAATTCTTCTTTATCTCCTTTCTAAAGGTAGGTCCTTTTATTCTGAGGCTGTGACCTCAGGTCCTAGAACCTCCAACTTTATAGCTAAATACCGATCAAAAATAATTGCTTTCTATGCTTCTTTATCGAGACATTATGATGTCGGAGTGCAGTGTAGGTTCACACGGTTAATTCCCGTGATAGGGGACTACCATATGCTGAGGGAAAGGAGCGGCAGGGCTTGTATACTCTGGAATTTAGAAGGATGAGAGGATATCTTTTTGAAACGCATAAGATTATTAAGGGTTTGGACACGCTAGATGCAAGAAACATGTTCCTGATGTTGGGGGAGTCCAGTACCAGGCGCCACAGTTTAAGAATAAGGGGTAAGCCATTTAGAACGGAGATGAGGAAACACTTTTTCACACACAGTGTTCTGTGGAATTCTGTGCCTCAGAGGGCGGTGGAGGCCGGTTCTCTGGATACTTTCAAGCGAGAGCTAGATAGGGCTCTTAAAGATATGGGGAGAAGGCAGGAACAATTGATTGTGGATGATCAGCCATAATTACATTGAATGGCGGTGCTGGCTCGAAGGGCCAAATGGCCTACTCCTGCACCTATTGTCTATTGTCTATTGTCTCCTGTTGTACTCCCAACACAACACAAGACTTTAGAGTTGAGATTGTACCTTCAATCTTTGTTTTCCATGGCCCTGTCACACTGCATTCAGCATTTACCCTCTGTGGCTTAGGGACATCTCGCATTCTTTTAGTCTAATTTAGCTCTTCATAGTTCCATTCTCCACGCTGACTACATACATTGGTACGTTCTTGGAAA
This sequence comes from Amblyraja radiata, assembly GCF_010909765.2. Taxonomy (NCBI): domain Eukaryota; kingdom Metazoa; phylum Chordata; class Chondrichthyes; order Rajiformes; family Rajidae; genus Amblyraja; species Amblyraja radiata. The sequence continues at coordinate 107,921,587 of NC_045959.1, read as the reverse complement.
ATAAACTGTAACAAAGTAGAATGCTTCAACGTTCAATTGTACTTGGATTAAATAAAGGAGACCTACATCCCATGGATGGATGCCTGAAGCAGGAATGACCGGCACTTGAATACATAACTTTTAACCTACTGAATTAACTTTCAGACAGACTTAAGCAGGTATTCCTGGTCAAAGCAAAGTGAGCAACTTGGAGGGGAAGGCAGCATCTCTGGAGGAAAGGAACAGATGACATTTCCTACCACGACCTGGTCTCGACCTGTAACGTCACCTATTATTTTTCACCAGAGATGCTGCCTGTCCCGTTGAGTCACTCCAGCATTTTGCGTCTATCTTCAATGTTCTTCAGATGCTGCCTGACCAGCTAAGTTACTCCACACTCTGTGGTTTTTTTTTTTGTAAACCAGCGTCTGCAGTTCCTTGTTTCTACAAGAGATTGGAAGACATGGGCATGCTGTCGCAAACAGGTGCACAGTCGAGAGCATACTGACCGGTTGCATCGTGGCTTGGTTCGGCAATTTGAGCGCCCTGGAGAGGAAAAGACTACAAACAGTAGTAAACACTGCCCAGTCCATCATCGGCTCTGACCTTCCTTCCATCGAGGGGATTTATCGCAGTCGCTGCCTCAAAAAGGCTGGCAGTATCATCAAAGACCCACACCATCCTGGCCACACACTCATCTCCCTGCTACCTTCAGGTAGAAGGTACAGGAGCCTGAAGACTGCAACAACCAGGTTCAGGAATAGCTACATCCCCACAGCCATCAGGCTATTAAACCTGGCTCGGACAAAACTCTGATTATTAATAACCACTTTCTGTTATTTGCACTTTACCAGTTTATTTATTCATGTGTGTATATATTTATATCATGGTATATGGACACATTTATCTGTTTTGTAGTAAATGCCTACTATTTTCTGTGTGCTTAAGCAAAGCAAGAATTTCATTGTCCTATACAGGGACACATGACAATAAACTCACTTGAACTTGAACTTGAACCCTTCTTCGGACCCGAAAAGCCACCAATCCGTGTTCTCCAGAGATGCTGTCTGACCCAGAGTTACTGCAGCACTTTGCCTCTCGTGTGAGCCTAGTGTCTCCAAGATAAACAGACACTTTGGACCTCAAGACTTATATATAAAGCACTTGATTATCTCTGTATTGCTATTTTGTTGCACCATGCTCAAGGGAAATATGCTGAAATCAATTAATGCTATTTTCAACTCAATTTTTTGAGTACTGTACTGATAATCCTATCTGCAGTAGCTTTTTTTTAAGAATAAACTTAAGAACTTGCATGAATAAACCAATCTGGGGAAAAAGAAAGCTTCTCACCATGAAAAATTAAATTAAAAGCTACAAGAACTCCACAGAGAAAATAAGTGAAATAACAACCTATGATTACTTTGTACAACATGGATGAAATTACCGTGAGAGAGAAAGTGATTCTGAAAGAAAAACAGAGAAAAATCTAATTATGTTTAACGTGGATCCTAGGACTTTAGACTGTTAGACTTTAGAGATACAATGCATGAATAGGCCCTTCGGCTCACCGAGTCCACACCGACCAGCAATCACTCTGCACACTAGTACTATCCTACACACTAGGAACAATGTACAATTTTTACCAAAGACAATTAACCTACAAACATCAATGTCTTAAGGTCATAAGGAATAGGAGTAGAATTAGGCCATTCGGCCCATCAAGTCTACTCTGCCATTCAATCATGGCTGATCTATCTCTCCCTCCTAACCCCATTCTCCTGCCTTCTCCTTTGTCACCTGTACTAAGCAAGAATCTATCTATCTCTGCCTTACAAATATCCACTGACTTGGCCTCCACGTGATTCTGTGGCAAAGAATTCCACAGATTCACCACCCACTTTGGAGTGTGGGAGGTAACCAGAGCACCCAGAAAAAACCCACAAGGTCACAAAGAGAATGTATGAACTCCGTGAAGACAGCACCCATAGTCAAGATCAAACACAAGTCTATGGCACTGTAAAGTAGCGGCTCAGCTGCTGCACCATTGTGCTCCCACTAAAATGGTTGGACTGGCCACTTTTGGACCACCCTGTAGGATGAATGAACTGCTCAAACTAGTTTACCAAGGAAAGCCACAGAATGCTGGAGCAACTTAGTGGGTCAGGCAGCATCTCTGGAGAACATGGATAGATGATGTTTTGGGTTGAGACCCTTCTTCAGGACCAGGCAGCATCTCTGGAGAACATGGATAGGTGGCATTTTGGGTCGAGAACCTTCACCAGATCCAGACAGCATCTCTGGAGAATGTGGATCAGTGACGTTTGGGGTCGTGAACCTTCTTCAGGTTTGAAGCACGGTCTCAACGAGAAAAGTCACCTATCTATGTGCTCCGGTATCTAGAGATACAGCCTAACCTGCTGAGTTACTCGAGCACTTTGAGTTCCTTTATAAGCCTAGTGAAAACTTTTTTAGAGTCATTGAGTAATACAGTGTGGAAACAGGCCCTAACCCATTGTCTAGGTTTGGTCCATATCCCTCCAAACCTGTCCTATCCATGTACCTGTCTAACTGATTCTTAAATGTTGGGATAGTCCCAGCCTCACCTACCTCCTCTGGCAGCTTGTTCCATACACCCAACACCCTTTGTGTGAAAAAAAGGACCCATTTACTCCTACTCTTTGCTTTCTGTCTGCCAGCCAGTTCTCTATCCACATCAATACTGAACCCCCAATACCGTGTGCTTTAAATTTGTATACTAATCTCTTATGTGGGACCTTGTCGAAAGCCTTCTGAAAGTCCAAATATAACACATCCACTGGTTCTCCCTTATCCACTCTACTAGTTACATCCTCGAAAAATTCTATAAGATTCGTCAGACATGATTTACCTTTCATAAATCCATGCTGACTTTGTCCAATGATTTCACCACTTTCCAAATGTGCTGCTATCCCATCTTTAATAACTGACTCTAGCAGTTTCCCCACTACCGACGTTAGACTAACTGGTCTGTAATTCCCCGTTTTCGCTCTCCCTCCCTTTTTAAAAAGTGGGGTTACATTAGCTACCCTCCAATCCTCAGGAACTCCTCCAGAATCTAAAGAGTTTTGAAAAATTATCACTAATGCATCCACTATTTCTGGGGATACATCCTTAAGTACTCTGCGATGCAGCCTATCTGGCCCTGGGGATTTATCGGCCTTTAATCCATTCAATTTACCTAACACCACTTCCCGGCTAACCTGGATTTCACTCAGTTCCTCCATCTCATTTGACCCCCGGTCCCCTGCTATTTCTGGCAGATTATTTATGTCTTCCTTAGTGAAGACAGAACCAAAGTAGTTATTCAATTGGTCTGCCATGTCCTTGTTCCCCATGATCAATTCGCCTGTTTCTGACTGCAAGCGACCTACATTTGTTTTAACTAATCTTTTCCTCTTCACATATCTATAAAAACTTTTGCAGTCAGTTTTTATGTTCCCTGCAAGTTTTCTTTCATAATCTATTTTCCCTTTCCTAATTAAGCCCTTTGTCCTCCTCTGCTGGACTCTGAATTTCTCCCAATCCTCTGGTAGGCTGCTTTTTCTGGCCAATTTGTATGCTTCATCTTTTGTTTTGATACTATCCCTGATTTCCCTTGTTATCCACAGATGCACTACCTTCCCTGATTTATTCTTTTGCCAAACTGGGATGAACAATTTTTGTAGTTCATTCATGCAGTCTTTAAATGCCTTCCATTGCCTATCCACCGTCAACCCTTTAAATATCAATTGCCAGTCTATCTTGGCCAATTCACGTCTCATACCCTCAAAGTTACCTTTCTTCACACTCTAATCATAACAAAATAAAAAATACGGCCAGACCGTAGGCGGAGGCAGCTAGCAACAGCGCCACCGGATGTCCAACAATGATCCTGACTACGGGTGCTGTCTATATGGAGTTTGTACATTCTCCCTGACCGCGTGGGTTTGCTCACAGATCTTCGGTTTCCTCCCACTTTCCAAAGATATACATGTTTGTAGGTTCATTGACTTGGTATAAGAAAAATTGGCCCGAGTGTTGGTGCGCGGGGATCACTGGTCGATGCGGACTCGGTGGGCCGAAGGGCCCGTTTCCACGCTGTATCTCTAAACCAAAATAACTAAACTAAAGGTTGACGGTAAGCTGCTTTCTTGAAATTGAACGCTTGCTAAATAATCACCAAAGGTATTTAAGAACAAACCACGCTAGTGGATCTGGAACCACATACTAGCCAGATCACGGAAGGAAATTAGAGTCATAGAGTCAAAGAGTGTTGCAGCGTGCAAACAGGCCCTTCAGCCTAACTTGCTCACATCGGCCAACATGTCCCAGCTACACTAGTCCCACTTGCCTGCACTTGGTCCAAATCCCCCCAAACCTGTCCTATCCTGTCTAACAGTTTCTTAAATGTTGGGATAGTCCCAGCCTCAACTACCTCCTCTGACAGCTTGTTCCATACACCCACCACCCTTTGTGTGAAAAGGTTACCCCTCAGATTCCTATTAAATCACTTCCCCTTCTCCTTGAACCTGTGTCCTCTGATCCTCGATTCCCCTACTCTGGACAAGAGATTCTGTCCATCTACCCGATCTATTCCTCTCATGAGGATTACATTATTGAACCTTATGTTTTCTTAATGACAATTCAAATTTATTTTGCAGTGTTCATCTACCAATGTCCTCCAGAGATGCTGCCTGGCCCACTGAGTTGCACCAGCACTTTGTGCTCATTTTCAATTTGCAGACAGTCCCACACATTTTCAATAAACAGTTAAAGAATTTTTCCAAGGTAATCAATCTTTACATTGGATAATTTTTAACTTTTAACCCAAGATCTACTTACATTGTATTGCTTGAAGAAAATTGATCTCAAGATTTAATATTTGGTCACTGCTCAGAAAATTGTACACAATATGTGCATTTATAGCTTTTGTTCCCGAGAAATTAAACTAGATTGGTCATCGATCATCTATCCATTTTCTCCAGTGATGCTAACCGAACTGCTGAGTTACTCCAGCTTTTTGTGTCTATCTTTGCCCCACATTCATTTTGGTTCCTCAGACAGTAAGGTCACACAAACCATCACACAAACCAACCTCCCTTCCATTGACTCAATTTATACCTCACGCTGCCTCGGCAAAGCCTGCAGCATAATAGAAACATAGAAACATTGATAATAGGTGCAGGAGTAGGCCATTCAGCCCTTCGAGCCAGCACCGCCATTAAATATGATCATGGCTGATCATCCAAAATCAGTACCCCGTTCCTGCTTTTTCCCCATATTTGACTCCGTTAGCGTCAAGAGCTAAATCTAACTCTCTCTTGAAACATCCAGTGAATTGGCCTCCACTGCCTTCTGTGGCAGAGAATTCCACAGATTCACTACTCTCTGGATGAAAACGTTTTTCCTCATCTCGGTCCTAAATGGCCGATCCCTTATTCTTGAACTTAATCAAGGATTGTGTTGTTGGGGACGTATTCTGCGTAGCATAGAAAGTCCACTTGAATACCTATGGAGCCCGCATGTGGAGTTACCTGCTACTGTTATTGCCTGTGATTAAAGCAAAGTAGAGAAGTGAACAGCAGCCTGATTATTATCCTCAGCGTGACTGGAGTAATCAAAGCAAAACCTTGGGCTACAAAGGCAATAATGAGCAAAATAAGCCTCAATCCCCACTTACCCACTCTTCACCAAGTGACCTTCAGATCAGTTTAGATTATTCTCACGTGTACCGAGGTACAGTGAAAAGCTTTTGTTGCGTGCTATCCAGTCAGCAGAAAGACAACACATGATTACAATCGATCGATTTACAGAGTATAGATACAGGATAAGGGAATAATGTTTAGTGCAAGGTAAAGACAGCAAAGTCTGATCAAGGATAGGTGGAGGGTCACCAATGAGGAAGATAGTAGTTCAGGACTGCTCTCTGGTTGTGGTAGGATGATTCAGTTGCCTGATAGCAGCTTGGAAGCAACTGTCCCCGAATCTGGAGTTGTGTGGTTTCACATTTCTAAAACTTTTGCCTGATGGGAGAGGGGAGAAGAGGGAGTGGCCAGGGTGCGACTCATCCTTGATTATGTTGCTGGCCTTGCCGAGGCAGCGCGAGATATAAATGGAGTCAATGGAAAGGAGGTTGGTTTGTGTGATGGTTTGTTTGACCTTACGGTCTTCTGTTCAGCTCAGTTTTATTTGTCATATGTAGGTTAACACAGGGTCAAGGATACAATGAAATGTGTTTGACAAGACGACGGGTCACCTCAGCAATGATATTACAAGGATGAAATTAAGGGTAAAAAAAAGATAAGATAAAAGTGACATTGGTAGATAAAATACGATAATAAATAAAATAATCAACGTATATGATGCGTTTATGAGTTCAGAAGCCTGATGGCCTGATGATAAAAACTGTTCTTCAGTCTGGTGGTACGTGCAGCCACGCTCCTATATCGTCTCCCTGACGGTAACAAGGAGAACAGTCTATGTGCTGGGTGGCTGTGGTCCTTGATGATGCTCTGTGCCTTCTGCAGGCACCGCCTGTGGAAAATGTCCTGAATGGCCGGGAGATGGTTGCCAGTGATGTACTGTGCTGCCTTCACCAGTCTCTGTAGTGAGTTGCGGCTGTGGGCAGAACAGTTCCCGTACCAGACTGTGATGCAGCCCGTCAGCAGACTCTCGATGGTGCATCTGTAGAGGTTTGTGAGGGTGCTGGCGTTCATGCCAAACTTCCTCAGTCTTCTCAGGAAAAAGAGCCGCTGGCGGGCTTTCTTAGTTACTGTGTCCGTGTGCAGTGTCCAAGAGAGGTCCTCAGTGATGTGCACACCGAGGAACTTGAAGCTGCTGACCCTTTCAACCTCAGCATCACCGATGTGGAAGGGGAGGTGTCCACTCCCCTGCTGTCTCCTGTAGTCCACGATCATCTCTTTAGTTTTGCTGACATTGAGAGAGAGGTTATTTTCCTGGCACCAGCTGTTTAGTGCCTTTACCTCCTCTCTATAGGCCATCTCATTATTGTCTGTGATGAGGCCCAGGATGGTCATGTCATCAGCAAACTTTAAGATGATGTTGGAGCTGTGCTTATCAGTACAGTCGTGCGTGAACAGGGAGTACAGGAGAGGACTAAGCACACAGCCCTGTGGTGCGCCTGTGTTGAGGTTCAGTGAGGAAAAGGTGTGGCTGCCAATTCTCACCACCTGGGGCCTGCCCGTCAGGAAGTCGAATATCCAGCCGCAGATGGAGGTCTCCAGTCCAAGATCTAGGAGCTTGGGGACGAGTTTTGAGGGAATGATGGTGTTCTGGGAGACTTCAACAGAGCCAACGTGAAGAAGGTTCTCCCAAAATATTACCAACACATTCTCACATATGTATTCCCTTTGTCCAGGTGGGTGAGCGCAGTGTGAGTTGCCATGGCGATGGCATCGTCCGTGGCCCTGTTTGGTCTACACGCAAACTGAGGAGGGTCCAAGGTGTCAGGGAGAGAGGAGCAGATGTGAGTTTTGACTAGCCGCTCGAAGCACTTCATGATGACTGATGTCAGTGCGACAGGACGGTAGTCATTTAAAAAGGAGATTAATGGTTTCTTTGGAACAGGAACAATGATGGATCATTGGGACGACAGATGGCACAATGGGCTAAGTGTTCGGCTGGCGACCGGAAGGTGGCCGGTTCGAATCCCGCTTGGAGTGCATACTGTCGCTGTGTCCTTGGGCAAGACACTTCACCCACCTTTGCCTGTGTGTGAATGTGTGTGAGTGATTGGTGGTGGTCGGAGGGGCCGTAGGCGCAGAATGGCAGCCACGCTTCCGTCAGTCTGCCCCAGGGCAGCTGTGGCTACAGAAGTAGCTTACCACCACCGAGTGTGACTGAGGAGTGAATGAATAATGCGATGTAAAGCGCCTTGAGTATTAGAAAGGCGCTATATAAATCCCATCCATTATTATTATTATTATGGATGCTTAGAAGGGGGGTGGGAACCACAGACGGACTCAGGGAGAGGTTGAAGATGTTGGTGAACGCCTCAGTTGATCAGTGCACGCCCTGAGAGCCCGCTCTGGAATACCATCTGGCCCTGGAGCTTTGCTGTCATTGACCTTTTTGAAGGACCGCCTCACGTCTGCCGTTTGTAGGGTCAGTGAGGTAGTCCTCCTACACACCTGTGGACTCATGGTGGGCGCTGTGTTGTCTGCACCGAAACTGGCATAAAAGGTGTTAAGCTCGTCTGGGAGCGAACCGCTAGGCTGGACCGTGCCCGTTTTTCCCATTGTAATCCGTGATGCAACGTAATCCACTCCACATGCATCTAGGGCCAGAGCTGTAGTAATTAGATTTCACTTTGTCCCTGTAGACTCTCTTGGCTTCCCTGATGGACTTCCAGAGGTCATCTAGCTGCTTTGTAGGCGTTGGGATCCCCTGAGTTGGGCAGTGGTCCATGCTTTGAGTTTAGCACGAATTTCCCATCCGACCCAGGGTTTCTGGTTCGGGTAAATGCAGATGGTGGCTTTTGGAACAACATCATCGAATGCACTTACTTATGTAGCTTAAGAGAGACTGTGTATGCGTTAATGCTAAGCAAAGCAAGAATTTCATTGTCAGCGGAGATCCGCCTCGTCCCCGGAGCTGTGGCGGAGGCAGCGGCAGCGGCAGCGGAGACCCGACTCGGCCCCGAAGCTGTGGCGGCGGCAGCGGAGACCCAACTCGGCCCCGGAACCGTGGCAGCGGCAGCGGAGACCTGACTCGGCCTCGGAGCTGTGGCGGCGGCAGCGACCACCCGCGGAGTTTGAACCGGCCCGTTCGCGGAGCACGGTTGAGCCGCGGGATTTACCATCACCCGGTGGGATCACAACATCTGGAGCCTGAATCGCCTCGGCGCAGAGGGAGAACAAAGAGGGAAGAGACAGAGACTTTAAAATTTTGCCATCCACCACAGTGAGGAGGTGTTTGGTGAACTCACTGTGGTGGATGTTAAATTTGTGTTGATTGTGTGTTTTTGTCATTTTTTATTATATTTATGACTGCAGGGAAACAAAATTTCAGTCAGACCAGAAGGTCTGAATGACAATAAAGGAATCTAATCTAATCTAATCTAATCTAATCTAATCTATCAGGGACACATGACAATAAACTCACTTGAACTTGAACTTGAACTGCTGCATCCTCAAACTTCTGCCAGTCAGTTTTGTCAAAGCCGTCCTGCAAGACCTCAACAGCCTCATTGTTCCATTTGTAAATGTCCCTGGAAACCGGTTTTTCCAGTTTTAGTTTCTGCCTGTATGCAGGCAGCAGTAGGATGGAACAGTGGTCTGCCTTCCCAAAAGCAGGGCGAGGGCTAGGCTTGTAGAAGTCTCTGAATGGGGTGTAAAAATGGTCTAGGGTCTGCACTCCCCTGGTGGGAAAAGTGATGTGTTGGTAATATTTTGGGAGAACCTTTTTCATGTTGGTTCTGTTGAAGTCTCCCAGAACAATGACTTGCAGATTCAGGGTGGGAGTTCTCCAGCTCATTTACAGTCCGACACAGTTCGTCCAGGGCTTGGGGTCTATCAGCCTGTGGGGGGGATGTAAACAGCTGTAAGGAGGACTGAGCTGAACTCTCTGGGGAGGTAGGAAGGTCCAGCTTTAATGGTCAGCAGCTCAAGAACCGGGGAGCAGTGAGTAGTTAAAACGCAGACATCCGTGGCCCACGAAGAGTTAAAGTCCCCGTTGGCTGACTTTCTTACCTCCAAAAGTGATTGTCGATCATACTGAATGCGTGAAAGAACAGTATGTGCAAAAAGAACAAGTAATAAAAAATAATTACACACAAGTTTGCTGAGATGACTCGGAGTTCTCGTCAGTGCAGCCATCTACACGGCGCACAGGAAGAAAGAGATTAAAGAAAGAGAGGTTAAATGGAAACGGTTCCGATCCAAAGAGACTGAGGGGCGTCATAGTCATAGAGTGATACAGTGTGGAAACAGGCCAGTCTAATTGGCCCACACCGACCAACGTGTCGCAGCTACTTTAGTCCTACCTGCCCGTGTTTGGTCCATATCCCTCCAAACCTGTCCTATTCATGTACCTGTCTAACTGTTTCTTAAATGTTGGGATAGTCCCTGCCTCAACTACCTCCTCTGGCAGCTTGTTCCATACACCCACCACCCTTTGTGTGAAAACGTTACCCCTCAGATTCCTATTGTATCTTTTCCACTTCACCTTAAACTAATGTCCCCTGGTCCTCGATTCACCTACCTGGGCAAGAGACTCTGTATTTCTGTAATCAAAAACCAGAAAACATAGGCTTCGGGTGAGGGATGAAAGATTTATAGGAATCTGAGAGGCAACTTTTTTTTTACATAAAGTTTGGTCAGTATATGGAACCAGCTGCCAGAGGATGTAGATGAGGCAGGCACTAATACAATGCTTAAAAAGTATTTGGACAAATACATTGATAGTATCGGTTTAGAAGGATGTGGTCCAAATGCAGGCAGGTGGGGCATGTAGGTCGGCGTGGGCAAGTTGGGCAGAAGGACCTGTTTCCAAACTGTATGACTCCATGACTCTATCCAGGGAGGAAGTAAGAAGTGGCATATTAACAAAGATGGGGCTTTAGGTTTCCACCCTTTGGCCTCCAGTAGCCCAATCCTTGCCCAAACATAATTTTTCTCACCTTTAGACAACTGCCTTAAGACATCCATATAGTAACATCCGCCATTTTGTATGGAAGCCCAGAAGGGTGGTGGGGTGAGAGAATTGGCAGAGGTGGCAGGGAAGAACACTTCAAGGCCTTCTATCAACACCTATATGCCTATAGTACGTGACATCTTGAAAATTGAAGCAAAAGGCAACAAAACTGCCAACGCTCTGCTGATTTCTTCTGACTTTCATAACTCTCTCTTAGTAAATTGATTGTGTTATTTATATGAAGGCTCAGAAATGGAGACTTAACAGCTGAATGTGAGCAATTAGCTCCCAAAAGGCTGAAGATGGATAGGCAGATAAAACATTTTTTCTCCAACACATTTAATGGATTTTCTACTTCAAACACGGCTGCGCTTTGGTGCAAGGCTGCTTTGTTGTCTTATCAGTTGCCACAAATAAAGAAAAATGAGACAGGGAACGTCCTGGGCCATTAAGGCAGTTTACTGGCTTCTATGTAAGTGGATACAAAATTGGACGGGTTGATTAAGTGTGCCTTCTCTAAAGATCCAATAGAGTGAGTGCAGGAATAATGAGTTGCATAGCTTCCACACAGACATAACAAATGTCTGTGGCTGCCTTCTGTACAAAAGGAGAAAAGCTTTATGTTTAGTAGTACGGGTGTCAGGGGTTATGGGGGAGAAGGGAGGAGAATAGGGTTAGGAATAGATCAGCCATGATTAAATGGTGGAGTAGACTAGATGGGCTGAATGGCCTGATTCTGCTCCGATCACTTATGACCTTATGTTCTAAAGAATGGAAAGGAAGAGTGGGAAAGGAATAGGATTGCAAATGGCAGGGTTTTAGTTTTGGAGATAGAGTGTGGAAGCAGGCTCTTCGGCCCACCGATTCCGCGCCGTCCAGCAATCACCCCATACACTAGCACTATCCTGCACACTAGGGACAATTTACAATTTTACAGAAGCCAACTAACCTACAATCCTGCACGTCTTTGGAGTGTGGGAGGAAACCAGAACACCCGGAGAAAACCCACATGGTCACAGGGAGAACGTACAAACTCGGTGCAGACAGCACCCGCAGTCAGGATCGAACCCGGGTCTCTGGCGCTGTAAGGCAGCAACTCTACCACTGTGCCAACGTGCCGCCCTTAACAGACTTATGCCCCTGTACCACTTAGGAAACCTGAACGGAAACCTCTGGAGACTTTGTTCCCCAACCAAGGTTTCCGTGCGGTTCCTGGAGGTTGCAGGTGGTTGCCGGAGGTTGCAGCTGGTTGCCGGAGGTTGCAGGTGGTGGAAGCAGGTAGGGAGACTGACAAAAACCTCCGGGAACCGCACGGAAACCTTGGGTGGATCGCAAAGTCTCCAGAGTTTTCCGTTCAGGTTTCCCAAGTGGGACAGGGGCATTAGAGTGCGGATCAGGAGGGTTGTGTAAAAAGGAACGGCAGATGCTGGTTTACCCCGAAAGCAGACACAAAATGCTGGAGTAACTCAGCGGGTCAGCCGGCATCTCTGGAGAAAAGGAATAGGTGAATTTTCGAATCGTGATCCTTCTTCAGACTAGGAGAGTTGCTTGGTCAGGTCATCAGGGAAGGATGTGGGGGTCATGGAAATCTTCAGAGGCAATGGTCAGGTAGTGTTTGATTTATGTGTTTGGCTTCTGATTAGCATCAACACCAAGTTGGCCTTGCTTTGTGTGTGTAGCACTAATTGTGCATTAGTTCTCTTATGGGATTTTAAATCATTAGCTCAAGCCTCAGTGACCTATGCAAAAATATACACTTAGCAGCACATTCTACAGAGCAAACTGGACTGTCAGCTACATGAAAGATCGAACAGGTCGTCGATAAAACAAGGGTGTTATTGGAAAATACAGAAATAATGCTATATTTAAAATGAAGCAAACAAACAAACTGCTGGAGTAATTCAGCGGGTTCAGGCAGCATCTGCAAGTCCAGGGCCTCAAACCAAGACATCAAATATCCCTCGGCCTCCACAGATGCTGCCTGACCCGCTAGGTTACTGCAGCAATTTTTTAGCTCCAGGCTCTGAAATCACCAGTCTCTTGTTTCCCTTTATTCAAATGGAATGACAAGATGAGAGGAGGAAGGTATAAAGAAGATGTGCAGGGCAACTTTTTTTTTTACACAGAAGGTGGCGAGTGTCTGGAAAGCGCTGTTGATGGTTTAGTTTCGAGATACAGTGCGGAAACAAGCCCTTTGGTCCGCCGAGGCCGCACCGACTAGTGATCCCCGTACACCAGCATTACCCTGCACACTGGGGACAATTTTGAATTGTTACCGATGACAAATTAGCCTACAAACCTGTACGTCCTTGGATTGGGAGGAAACCGGAGCACCCGGAGAAGACCTACGTGGTCAGGGGGAGAACGTTCAAACTCCGTAGTCAGGATCGAACTCGGGTCTTTGGCGTTGTACGGCAGCAACTCTACTGGTACGCCACCCTGTTGATGTTGGTGGTTGAGGCAGATACGATAGTGGCATTTAAGAGACTTTTGGACAGGCATATGGATATGCAAGGAATGGAGGGGTAAGGATTAGGAGCAGGCAGATGAGAGATGGTCTTGGCATCATGTTTGGCACAGACACTGTGGGCCGACAGACCCATTCTTACGCTGCACAGTCCTATGTTCTAAACACAACACATTTTGGCCTCAGGATGTGGTCATGAATCAGTGGTCAGTATTGCCTGTCAAATTCAAAGATATTCTTAGCATGTGTTCCATTAAACATCAGCATGTGTGTTGAACAATGCATGACCACCCATGTGCACAGTTGAGACCAATGAGTCAAAGGAATAGCCAGAGGGAGAGGCTGCTGAACTCCATTGGGAAGTCAGCAAGGTCAAGGAGAAATTGCAGAGAGATGTGATTAAATTCCCCTGTTGTCAGGAAAGATGCTGGTGTGCAGAGTCCAGCAGGATTTCACTCATGTTCACAAGCCATAGGAACAGAATTGGGCCATTTGGCCCATCATGCCTACTTGTCCATTCAATCATGGCCGATCTATCTCTTCCTATCAGCCCCATTCTCCTGCCTTTCTCTCATAACACCTGACATCCGTGCTAATCCCACGTGCAGGAAGACCGGGTGGCGCCAGCAATGGCTGCCTCGCCAACAGTCTGTCTCATCCATTCCTTCTTTGTTGTTTTTAGTCTGTGTTAAATGTATGTTTTTGTGTTCTTTAGCTTGTTCAATGTGAGGGGTGGGGTTGGGGGAAACCTTTTTTAATCTCCTACCTCGACGGGGATGCGATCTTTTTCCCGTATGTCGTATCTCCGCCCGCACTGTGGCCTAGCATCGAGGAGTTGGCGGCCTCTGCTGGAGTCCGACTTTGGGAGCTCCAACCGCGGGAGCCTGCGGGACTTAACATCGCGGAGCTCGCGGTCCCTGGTTAGAGCAGCTCTGGCTGTACGCAAAAGTTGCTTCTTAGTTTAGTTTAGTTTAGAGATGCCGCACAGAAACAGGCCCTTCAGCCCACCGAGTCTGCACGTAACCAGCGAGCACACTGGGGTCCATTTACACATACACCAAGCCAATTAACCTACAAACCTGTACGTCTTTGGAGGAAAACGAAGATCTTGGAGAAAACCCACGGGATCACGGGAAGAACATACGAACTCAATACAGTTAGCCCCCCCCCAGTCGGGATTGAACCTAGTTCACCAGCGCTTTAAGGCAGCAACTCTACTATAGTGCCACCGTGCCGCCACCGTTACGTTAACACACGTAGGCGCAGCAGAGTGGCGCAGCAGTAGAGCTGCTGCTTTACGTCGACCCATCCTCGCGGCCTACCAGCGGGCCCGGAGCGGCGTTTCCTGTCGGGGACAGCCCAGAACCTCGGCTTCGGCGGCGACACAGCGCTGGAGCACTATAGCGTAGCGGGTGATGCCTTGCCCGGGTCGCCGCGCTGGAGCTCCGGAATGCTGAGACCGACCGTGATGAACATCGCAGGTCTGTGGGGTGGCCAGCTGCGGGCGGCGGCGCTGAACTTTTTACCGGGAGCCTGGGATCTCACGACGAGATCGCCAGTGGTGAAGCTCCATCGAGCGCCGCCTGGCGGCTTCAGAAGCCGCGGTCTCCAGTTAGGAAGCGGCCGCTCCAGGTGCCCCAAGCCGCTGAAAGGATTCTCCCGACGCCGGAGCACCATCACCCGGCGGAGAAGGGCCTGAAACATCGGGCCCCGTAGCGGCCACTGCAGAGGCCTCAATAGGCCCGACTATGGGCGGACAAGGAGATGGGGACTGGACTTTGTGCCTTCCCTCATAATTGGAACCATTGTGGGGGGATGTTTTTTATGTTTATTGTTAAATTCTTTAATGTTGTGTCTTATCTTTATCTGTGTGCTGCATGGCAAGACAAATGTCACTGCACCAATTGGTGTACGTGACAAATAAATGTCCTTTGTCCTTTGTCCTTACAGCGGCAGAGACCCGGGTTCGATCCTTGATGGTGTCTGAACGGAGTTTTCTATGTTCTACCCGTGACTGTGTGGGCTTTCTCCGGGTGCTCCAGTTTTCTCCCACACACCAAAGACATACAGGTTTGTAGGTTAATTGGCTTTGGTAAAAAATTGTAGGATAGTGTAAGATCGCGTTAGTGTATGGGGATCAGTCACTGGTCGGCACGGAAACGGTAGGTCGAAGGGCCTGTTTCCACACAGTGCATCTAAACTAAACAAAAAAGTAGTGGCTTGGAAAACCTTCATGACATTTTGAACTAACAATTTGTTAATTGCAAGACCTAAACTAAACCACAATAGCCAATAGACAATAAACAATAGGTGCAGGAGCAGGCCATTCGGCCCTTCGAGCCAGCACTGATCATCCACAATCAGTACCCCGTTCCTGCCTTCTCCCCCTATCCCCTAACTCCGCTATCTTTAAGAGCCCTATCCAGCTCTCTCTTGAAAGTATCCAGAGAATCGGCCTCCACCGCCGTCTGAGGCAGAGAATTCCACACTCACAACTCTCTGTGAGAAAAAGTGTTTTCTCATCTCCGTTCCAAATTCCTTACCCCTTATTCTTAAACTGTGTGTAATTTACAAAAGAAGTTACCCTGAAAATGCTTCAGCAGAATACATGCACATTTTCAGCTTACCTGACTTCAGATATTTCCTTTCAGTATTCAACGGCTAATTGCTTTGATGAAAAACTTATAACACTTAATACTGATTGCAATTAGTAGACATAACCTTCAATTCATTGGATTCAATGGTACCTTCATCAACTGGGATTTTGTCAGAAGGTTGATAGCTACCTAAAAATTGCCAAACTAATTATTGTATCATCCTTTCAAATTGTTTTCTCTAGCTGCTCTTTTTATCATAAAGTCTGCCACAAAGACATGGTGAACCGTGCCACTCAATGTGATATATTACAGCTGGCACTGCAGGCAATGCACAACATATAATAACTGGTCTGTTTAATAGATGGTATTAAGTAGTCAACAGTCTTAAGTTTATTAAGCAATGCTTCAATTATGCACAGCGATATTTCCAGCTTGTACAACATGCACTGGGTTTAGACACAAAATGTTGGAGTAACTCAGCTGGACAGGCAGCGTCTCTGGAGAGAAGGAATGGGTGACGTTTCGGGTCGAGACCCTTCTTCAGACTGATGTCAGGGGAGAGGGAGATACATAGATAAGGAAGTGTAAGGTGTGAAACCAGGACAAAGGGGGTGGAGGTCAAGGCAAATGTAGAATAGATCATTGTTAGCTGGGAGAAGTTGACAACAAAGCAAACAGAGATAAAATGTACTCGGAGACAGTCAGGCTGGTCAAAGAACTGAGAAGGGGGAGGGATGGAGAGAGGGGGAAAGCAAGGGTTATTTGTAGTTAGAGATGTCAATGTTCATACCGCTGGGGTGCAAGCTGCCCCAGAAGAGTCTCGACCCAAAAAGTAACCCATTCCTTCTCTTCAGAGATGCTGCCTGGCCCACTGAGTTACTCCAGCATTTTGTGTCTATCTTCAGTTTAAACCAGCTTCTGCAGTTCCTTCATGCACATTACTGCAAGGTCAAAACAGAGAAGCCCATCGCCTCTCAAATGGAAGTTATAGTGGAGAAACAAGGATGTGCAGATGCTGGTTTATGCTGGAGTAACTCAACGGGTCAGGCAGCATCTCTGAAGAACATGGATAGGTGACGTTTCAAGTCGGGACCCTTCAGGCTGATGGATAATGAAAGGCATAGATGGAGTGTGTATGGAGAGGGTGTTTCCACTAGAGTCTAGGACCAGAGGTCATAGTCTCAGAATTAAAGACATTCTTTCAGAAAGGAGGCGAGGGGGAACTTCTTTAATCAGAGGGTAGTTAATCTGTTCAATTCATTGCCCCAGAGGGCTGTGGAGGCCAAGTCATCGGATATTTTTAAGGCAGAGATGGACAAATTCTTGATTAGAACGGGTGTCAAGGGTTAGGGGAGAAGGCAGTGGAAAGGGATGAGGAGGCAGAGATCAGCCATGATTGAATGGTGGAGTGGTCTCGATGGGCCGAATGGCCTAATTCTACTCCTGTAACTTGTGAAGTTGTGATTGTAGAGGAGGGAAGCAAGAAAGCTGGAAAAGAGGAGGGGCAGGACAAAGTGTGGCGGGGGGGGGGGGCTGAAACGTAGATATTTGGACTAAAGCCAGAGATGAATAAACAGTAGGTGTGAGACAAAAAGCTTGAGGAGTTGCGAGTTGTGAAGCCAGAGCAAGGAATGAAGGTGGAAGGGGAGGGGAGAAATAGGCGTGAGTTCAGGTGAGACAAGGGGATGGGGGGTACATAGAAACAGAAACATAGAAAATAGGTGCAGGAGGAGGCCATTTGGCCCTTCGAGCCAACACCGCCATTCATTGTGATCATGGCTGAACGTCCCCATTCAATAAACCGTGCCTGCCTTCTCCCCATATCCCTTGATTCCACTAGCCTCTAGAGCTCTATCTAACTCTCTTTTAAATCCATCCAGTGACTTGGCCTCCACTGCCCTCTGTGGCAGGGAATTTTACAAATTCACAACTCTCTGGGTGAAAAAGTTTTTTCTCACCTCAGTCTTAAATGGCCTCCCCTTTATTCTAAGACTGTGGCCCTTGGTCCTGGACTCGCCCAACATTGGGAACATTGGGAACATTTTTCCTGCATCTAGCTTGTCCAGTCCTTTTATAATTTTATGTTTCTATACGATCCCCCCTCATCCTTCTAAACTCCAGTGAATACAAGCCTAGTCTTTTCAGTCTTTCCTCATATGACAGCCCCGCCATCCCAGGGATCAATCTCGTGAACCTACGCTGCACTGCCTCAATCACAAGGATGTCCTTCCCCAAATTAGGAGACCAAAACTGTACACAATACTCCAGATGTGGTTTCACCAGAGCCCTATACAACTGCAGAAGAATCTCTTCACTCCTATACTGAAATCCTTTTGTTATGAAGGCCAACATATAAAAGAAGGGAGAAAGGAGAGTGTGTGGGAGAAAGCAAAGGAGGGAGAGGGGATTGTTAATGATCTAAAATTGGATAATTCAATGTTCATACCATTAAATTATAAGCTACCCAAGCAGAATATGAGGTGCGGTTCCACAAGTTTTGTGTGGCCCCACTCTTGCAATGGAGGAGACCCAGAACAGAAAGGTCAGTATGGGATTGGGGAAGGGAGTTAAAATGGTTAGCAGACGAGAATCTGGTAGGCCTTGGTGGACTGAGTGCAAGTGTTTGGCAAAATGATCACCAAGTCTACGCTTGGTCTGGCCGATGAACAGGAGGCCACATCAGGAACATTGGACGTGAAAGACAAGGTTGGGGGAGGTGCACGTGAACATCTGTATGACTTGGAAGGTTTGCTGGGGTCCCTGGACCGAGGTGAGGGAGGAGGTAGAGGGACAGGTGTTGCTTCTCCTGGGATTGCATGGGGCAAGTACCTGGGGAGGGGGTGGGAATGGATGAGTGAACCAAGGAGTTGCGGAGGGAGCGGTCTCTGCAGAAGGCGGAAAGGGGTGGAGATGGGAAGATGTGACCGGTGGCGGGATCACCAGTTGGAACTGCTGGAAATGTGGGACGATGATGCGTTGGATATAGAGGCTGGTGAGGTGAAAGGTAAGGACCAGGGGATCTCTATCCTTGTCCCATCTGAGGGGAGGGAGAACAATAGCAGAACAATGGGACACAACAGAGGATATCTGGGTGAGGGATCCATCTATCAAGCAGGGGGGGGAAACTAAATTTACTAAAGGATGTCCAAGGATAGAAGGCCTCATCTTGGGACCAGATGCGTGGTGGAGATAGAGGATATGAGTAGCATTTTTGCAAGAGGCATGGTGGGAGGAAGTGTGGTCCAGATAACTGTGGGAGTCGGTAGGTTTGTACAGGGCCACCACTAATTTCCCAGCACCCTTGGTTCCAGAGCCTTGCTGGGTGCTCTGTTTTGCCAGGCCAACAGAGAGGGGGGGGCCAAGATATCGGCACTTCAAAGTCGGCCTTGGAAGCTGGAAATGAGAACGGATCTGCCAGCTCTGGCTGTTCCGGAGTTCCAGAGCCTCGCCAGTCAGCCGCTGATGTCGGCTATGGGGAACGGATCTGCCGGCTCCAGGCTGGCTGGAGTTCTACAAACTCGGCCACAAATATGGGGGCAAATTCGACCCGCCGATCGGCTGCGGAAGTCCCGATAAGGTTGAGATCGGCCGCCTCACCCGGCCTAGGCGACACATTTTCGATGGGACTTCCTGTGGAGGATTTCAAGTGTGCTCCCGTAATTTTATCCGGATTAAAGGAGCTGCCGGACCACCAGTTGCTGGAAAAATCGGGGGTGGGCATGTAGTCAACAGTCTGTCCCGTGTGATAGTGACAGAGAGATCAGGAGAGGGGAGTGAGGTGTCGGAGATCGTCCAGGTGAACTTGAGGTTATTTGGAAATCTGAGGCGGCCTTGCAGTCGTCAGTGAATCATCGATCGACTGATAAATGATGGTGTAGTTCTCCTTTCCTGCAGAAATCTGTATTATATTCACATTAAAAATTCATAATTAATGTAATCAAAAGCAGCAGCTTGGATAGCTGCATTTCAATGATCCCAAAACATTTAAATTTGATACATTTTTCTTCTGTTTTCCATACTTTGTTTCTTCAGACAGCTACTGATTACTTTTACACAAAAGCATAAATAATGGTTATAAATTTAAAGAGGTTGTTTATTCAGTCTCTCTTGTACCACATTATATTTGAGAATGTGGCAAATTTGACCCATCGATCGGGTGCGGATGTCTGCCTTGGGAACGGGTCTGCCGGCTCTGGCCGGTCCAGAGTTCCAGAAACCTGGCTGCAGGAGGCAGGAGGCGGCACGTTGGAGCAGCGGAAGGGTTGTTGCCTTACAGGACCACCAGTTACTGGAAACTGAGGACTCTCCCGACGCCGGGGCAACACCACCCGGTGAGAACGGCCAGGAACATCGGGCCTCCGTAGAGGCAATTGCGGTGGCCTCAATAGGCCTGACTTTGGGGTGAACTTGGGGTTGGGGATTGGACATTGTGCCTTCCCCCACAGTGGTAACCATTGTGGGGGGATGATTTTTTTTGTCTGTAATGTAATCCTGTTAGTCTTTGTCCAAGATGGCTGCCGTGAAGAGAGAGTGGACGCTGGCGCGCTTTGGCTGCCGCTGCTCTCTCTTCACACTGTGTTTTTGATTTTCTGTTTTTGGACTGAATTCTGTTTTTAATTTGTGTCTCTGTGATGTCTTTATTATTTATTTTATTCTGATTATATGTTTATATTCCTGTTAATCTATGTAAGGTGTCCTTGAGATGTCTGAAAGGCGCCCAATAAATAAAATTTATTATTATTATTATTATTACAGCACCAGAGACTCAGGTTCGATCCTTACTACGGGTGCTTCTCTGTACGGAGTTTGTACGTTCTCCCCGTGACCTGCGTGGGTTTTCTCTGAGATCTTCGGTTTCCTCCCACACTCCAAAGACGTACAGGTTTCATTGGCTAGGTATCAATGTAAGTTGCCCCTAGTGCGTGTGTTGGATAGTGTTAGTGTGCGGGGGTCGCTGGTCGGCAAGGACTCAGTGGGCCGAAGGGTTGTATCTCTAACTAAACCTAACTGTGATTCGTTTCAGCCAGCTTCTTTCTGGGTGACATGTGCACAAACTATACTCAAGAATTTTTAGGCAAAGTCAAGCTGAATACAATTAAGGATCTGCTGTCATGAGCAAGAATATATCTAGAAATAGTGAATTTGTGAAAGGTCAAGCCTGTCGGATAAAATGAATAAATCAACTTAAAGTGGTTAATTGGGAATCAAATCAATCCTTTGGACATTTTTCCTCCTCTCTACAATGCTATAAATTAATTGCATCTTCACTCCTCAAGGTTGCATTGCATTTAACATCCTTTTGATCCCAGAATCCTAACATCTTTAGCTTAGTCTCGTTCATTATTGTCAAATGTACCAAAGTACAGTGAAAAGCTTTTTTGGAACGTGCTATCCAGTCAGTGAAAAACACTGCACATTCAAGCCGTCCACAGTGTACAGATGCAGGGTAAAGGGTATAACGTTTGGTGCAAGATAATGACCAGTGAAGTCCGATTAAAGTTAGATTGAAGTTCTCCAATGAGTTAAGTTTGAGTTTTGTTTATTGTCACGTACACCGAGGTACAGTAAAAAGCTTTGTTGACAGGAGGTCAGCACTGCTTCACAGTTGGCGATGTCGGTTCAGTTTCAGTCTAGTTTATTGTCGCATTTGCCGACGTACATAGAAACATAGAAAATTGGTGCAGGAGGAGGCCATTCGGCCCTTCGAGCCAGCACCGCCATTCATTGTGATCATGGCTGATCGTCCCCTATCAATAACCCGTGCCTGCCTTCTCCCCATATCCCTTGACTCCACTAGCCCCTAGAGGTCTATCTAACTCTCTCTTAAATCCATCCAGTGACTTGGCCTCCACTGCCCTCTGTGGCTGGGAATTCCATAAATTCACAATTCTCTGGGTGAAAATGTTTTTTCTCACCTCAGTCTTAAATTACCTCCCTTTTATTCTAAGACTGTGGCCATTGGTTCTGGACTCGCCCCGCATTGGGAACAATTTTCCTGCATCTAGCTTGTCCAGTCTTTTTATAATTTTATATGTTTCTATAAGATCCCCCTCATCCTTCTAAACTCCAGTGAATACAAGCCTAGTCTTTTCAATCTTTCCTCATATGACAGTCCCGCCATCCCAGGGATGAATCTTGAGAACCTACGCTGCACTGCCTCAATCTCAAGGATGTCCTTCCTCAAATTAGGAGACCAAAACTGTACACAATACTCCAGATGTGGTCTCATCAGAGCCCTATACAACTGCAGAAGAACCTCTTTACTCCTATACTGAAATCCTCTTGTTATGAAGGCCAACATTCCATTAGCTTTCTTCACTGCCTGCTGTACCTGTAAGCCAACTTTCAGTGACTGGTGTACAAGGACACCCAGGTCTCGCTGCACCTCCCCCTTACCTAACCTAACCCCATTGAGATAATAATCTGCCCCCTTGTTTTTGCCGCCAAAGTGGATAACCTCACATTTATCTATATTATACTGCATCTGCCATGCATCTGCCCACTCACTCAACCTGTCCAGGTCACCCTGCAACCTCCTAACATCCTCTTCACAGTTCACACTGCCACCCAGCTTTGTGTCATCCGCAAGCTTGCTTGTGTTGCTCCTAATTTCCTCTTCCAAATCATTAATATATATGGTAAACAGTTGCGGCCCCAACACCGAGCCTTGCGGCACTCCATTCGCCACTGCCTGCCATTCCGAAAAGGACCCGTTCACTCCTACTCTTTGCTTCCTGTCTGCCAACCAATTTTCTATCCATGTCAACACCCTACCCTCAATACCATGTGCTCTAATTTTAGTCACCAGTCTCCCGTGCGGGACCTTATCAAAGGCTTTCTGAAAGTCTAGATACAGTACATCCACTGGCACCCCTTCATCCATTTTACTTGCCACATCCTCAAAAAATTCCAGAAGATTAGTTAAGCATAATTTCCCTTTCATAAATCCCCTGCAGACCATCAGGCCCAGGGGATTTATCATCCTTCAGTCCCATTAGCCTACCCAATACTATTTGTTGCCTAATGAACATTTCTTTCAGTTCCTCTACCCCCTTAGATCCTCTGTCCTCCAGTACATCTGGGAGATTGTTTGTGTCTTCCTAAGTGAAGACAGATCCGAAGTACCTATTCAACTCTTCTGCCATTTCCTTGTTGCCCATAATAATTTCACCCATGTCTGCCTTCAAGGGACCCACATTTGACTTTGCTACTCTTTTTCCCTTAACATATCTAAATAAGCTTTTACTGTCCTTCTTTATATTCCTGGCCAGCTTCCCTTCGTACTTCATCTTTTCAGCCCGTATTGCCCATTTTGTTTCCTTCTGTTGTCATATGAAAGTTTCCCAATCCTCTGGCTTCCGGCTACTCTTTGCTGTGTTATACATCTTTTCTTTTAGTTTTATTCTATCCCTAACTTCTCTTGTCAGCCACGGTTGCCTCCTACTCCCCTTAGAATTTTTCTTCCTTTTTGGAATGAAATGATCCAGCGTCTTCCAGATTATGCCCAGAAATCCCTGCCATTGCTGTTCCACTGTCATTCTTGCTAGGATCCCTTTCCAGTCTACCTTGGCCAGCTCCCCTCTCATGCCTTCATAGTCCCCTTTGTTCAACTGCATCACTGCCACTTCCGATTTAACGTTCTCCTTCTCAAATTGCAGATTATAACTAATCATATTATGATCACTACCTCCAAGCGGTTCCTTTACCTAGAGTTCTCTTATCAAATCTGGTTCATTGGACAACACTAAATCCAGAATTGCCTTTTCTCTGGTCGGCTCCATTACAAGCTGCTCTAAGAATCCATCTCGGAGGCATTCTACAAACTCTCTTTCTTGGGGTCCTGAACCAACCTGATTTTCCCAGTCTACCTGCACATTGAAATCCCCCATCAACACAGTGGCATTACCTTTGTTACATGCCAGTTTTAATTCCTGCTGCAACTTACACCCTACATCTGGGCTACTATTTGGGGGCCTGTACATAACACTAATTAGTGTCTTCTTGCCTTTACAATTCCTCAACTCAATCCACAGTGACTCTACCTCGTCAGTCCCTATGTCTTCCCTCGCAAGGGACTGAATTCCATCGCTCACCAGCAGAGCTACCCCACCTCCTCTGCCCACCTGCCTGCCCTTTTGATAGGATGTATAACCCTGAATATTAAGTTCCCAGGACTGATCCTCCTGCAGCCACGTCTCAGTAATCCCCACAATGTCATATCTACCAACCTCTAACTGAGCCTCAAGCTCATCTACTTTACTTCTTATACTTCGCGCATTCATATACAATTCTTTTAATTCCCTACGCATCTCACCTTTCACATCGATCCCTTTTACACTTGGCCATGCTCTCCTATCCCTTTGTGAGCTTCCTTTCCCGTTAATTCTGGGGTCATTAACCATCCCTTTACTCTCTTTCCCTTTAACTCAGTCCTCGACTATCCCATTTGACACCCCCTTATTCAGTTTAAAACCACCTGTGTAGCAGTGGCAAACCTGCCTGCCAGAATGCTGGTCCCCCACCTGTTAAGATGCAATCCGTCCCTTTTGTACAGTTCCCCCTTACTCCAAAACAGTTCCCAGTGATCTAAGAATCTAAATCCCTGCCCCCTGCACCAGTTCCTCAGCCACAGTTTATTGCGTACAGTTCAGCAAGACGATCACCATACATAAATAAATGCAATCCCCGGTTAGTACACAATGTACAGAACAGCCTGAGACTTTATGCAAGAGGTGCCATGATAATAAAAATAATAAATAAATAAATAAAATGAATACACTAAAATCACTAACGTTCTGTGCTGCACAGAGATGTGGGACTAGTGTAGCTGGGACGTGTGGGCAAGTTGGGCCGAAGGGCCTGTTTCCCCCTGTATCACTCTATGACCATATGACTATGACTAAAACACAATTTTACTTCGGAGTCACGTGAGGGACTACGTGAAGAAGGACGTCATCCCACTTGGCGCGTCATTACGTTGACTCGCTTTGCGCAAACGAGCCGACTGACGGCAGCATTTGCGCTGTCCAGCGGTATGTTTCAACCAACAAGGTAAGTTTCCAAGCTTACCTCTGGGATTGGTTTTTGTTTTGCAGGAAACCCATTTTCAGTGTTTGCCTGCTGGATTGGGGGCGAAGTCCGGACGGGCCGCGGGTAAACCACAATGGACCGCGGGAACCCCAGTCACGGAACAGGGGGAATCCCGGTCATGACCTCGGGGATACCGGAAACGGACCGCGGGACCCGCTACGGAGACCGCGGAAATGCGAGTAGCGGGTGGCGGTCGAAAATTCGCCTCTCGAATCGCTGGCAGTGGAGCCAGCAGCGCTGGACTGGTGCCAACAGCACCAAGACAGCCGTTGGAGGTTAGTCATAAAATTGTATCTCCCGCTCTGCGGAGGGGAGTGTAGGGAAGAGGCCCATTCATTTAAATAAAAAGGGGCCAGGAGTACCTAGGCAAACCCAATTGGAGGGTTTGCCACTAAATTGTATCTCCCGCTCTGCGGAGGGGAGTGTAGGGAAGAGGCCCATTCATTTAAATAAAAAGGGGCCAGGAGTACCTAGGCAAACCCAATTGGAGGGTTTGCCACTATCCTATCTCTCGTTCTGAGGAAGGGAGCGCAAGGAGAAAGCCTGCAAACAAGACGGTTCAAACACCTCCTACATGGGTAACGTGTTGAAACGTTTAAACCCACATGGAGCACCTGATGGAGAGGTGCTCCACAATGATATGCTCCAAAGGAGGGAGTTATCAGCCCGGGTATTATGGAGAACCTGCAGGCAGCGGCACCTGTTTCAGGGCTGCACAAATATCTCCTGCTCTGAGGAGAGGAGCATCCAGGGTCAGTTTCAAGCTGATCCAAAGCAAAGAACCTGATATAGGTCCGCTGGAAGGGCCATGTCAGCGCAGGTATCCTCAGGGGCCTGCAGCAGCACCTGTTTTCAGGGCTGCCTACGAATCTCACTCTCTGTGGAGGGGAGTGTGAGTGGTCAGTAGGTAACTGATCTCAAAATTAAAGTATGAACATACTGAAGCACATGCATATGGCCTCAAGAGTATTCGCAAACTAAGGGTTTGCTGCCAGAAGAGTTGGTCTCCAGCCATTGGCAGAATACCCGGAAGGGGCCAGAGTTCTTGAGCTACAAGTGCCGGCAAGGGAACAGTGCTATCATGGAGGACAAGATCCAGGGAATGAAACCAGCCGCCGAATCTTCTCTTCAGGGAAAGCCAGGGTGAAGGAAGCAAAAGCTGTCGGACTAATCAAGTACAAAACAACGAGCAAGCTTCATTGGTAGGCAACAACACACCCCACACCTCCATAGGGGATAAGCGGTTCACTGAAGCCGGTGGTAGCCTGAAAGCTGGGCATGGAAAGATGGCCATTACAAGGCAGGCTCAGTATGATGAGGGCGGCCTTTGGGCTTACCAAAAGACCACCGGTAGCCATGGAGGCAGGTGGGTCTGGGTTTCCCAAAACAGGGGATTGTGGATCAGTTACATATTGGTAAATTTTACTCTTGTGTTTTTGTACAAGTGACAATGAAAAAACATGAGATTCAGAGCTGGTTTAAAAAAAACTGATGATAATATGGGGTCACTCATACTGCACAACATACATAGGTTCCAAGCAGACTTAGAATTGGGACTGGAGTTGTCTTCAAGGCAGGCCCAGTATTATGGGCAGGATTGCCTTTTAGGACAAGTTGGCAGATGGATAATGTCACTTCATCCAGATTTAACTCGTATGTGCAGTACAGAATTTCACAATAGTTTATTTCGTTACGGTCTAACAATTTATTTCTATAGAAGCTATATGGCAAGCATCGATCTCAAAGATGCATGCTATACAGGTTCCCATTCTGGGATCACCGGAGATATTTGAAATTTATCTGGATGGGTCTACAATAACAATTAAAGCGTTGCAAAATAAGCTAACCTTCAGTTCCCAGGTCTATTTACCAAATTTCTAAAACCGGAGCTTGGGCTGCTCAGAGCTCAAGAACATTAGTTATCACCTATCTGGATGATGTTTAACGCTGGGTTTTGCTAAAAATTAACTGTTATAGGCCAAAACTATATTTGAGGAATCAGGGTTCCACACCCATCCAGTTAAATTTAAGTTCATACCAATCAGAACTACTGATTTTGGGATTTACATTTAACAATCAACTTAACAGGGACTCCGCCCTGGAGCAAGAGATGCAATTATCAGAAGGCTGTAACAACCTCGTTGGTTATTAAGCAGCTTTCTATTCATAAGTGTAGTTGACTATATAGCAGCTGTGTATCAGCGGTACAAATTGGGCTTTGCATTACCAGAATTTATAACATGCAAAGAATGAACCTCTCAAGTACCATATAGAGCATTATAAATAAACCTATGCTATCTCAGCTGAAGCTGCCAAAGTCACGATGGTGGCAGTATTCAGCATTGCTTCAGTATTTTTGGTCAGTAATACTCAGTAATTACAAACTGATGCAAATGCTCAAAGATGAGAAGTTATGAAATGCCATCTCCAGTTAAGGAGGCGGATGCGGGTTGCATAAGTTACCGATTTTCAGTAATTGGTATCAACTACCTATAACTCGGTGCATTCTATACGTTAAAGGTTATTGTAAGAATGTGCACAATCTGCATGCTCAACTCTGGGGGTGGCCTATGTTTAGTCTATGTTATACACTATGGGGGTGGCATATGTTTAGTCACATGGGTGCAATGAAGTTTAAATATCCTGTGATATTTACCTAACCTCATTTGAAACTACTGCCTCATGTGAAATCAATGACAACACAGGATGGATGCTGGATTACAAAGTATTTAATGTCATTTTGGCCCGCTGCTGTTGTCCTTCTACCGATGCGCCGTGGAGAGTATCCTCTCCTATGGAATCCTGGTGTGGTTTGCTAGCTGTACTGTGGCTGAGAGGAGGGCGTTGCAGGGAATTATAAAAACTGCGCAGAACATTACAAACGCCCAACTGCCCTCCTTGGATGACATATATAGGGCCCGATGCTTGCGCCGGGCCACAAATATCAAGCAGGACACATCCCACCCTGCCAACCACCTTTTTACTCTGCTACCCTCTGGGAGGCGATTCAGGACTCTGAAGGCTCGCACCGGTAGACTAAAGAATAGTTTCTACCCATGTGTGATAAAAGAGCTAAATTCCAACAGAGAATGCTGGGGAAGCAAAATGTAATTCTAAGAAATGCCGCCAAATTCTTTTAAATTCTTTTAAATTCTTTTAAAACACCTATTTATTTTTACTAATAAGTGTACATATGTGTCAATGGTTGTCGTGTTTGTATTGTTTTTAACCGGAGGAGATGTAATGGAATTTCGTTGCACAGTATTGTGCAATGACAATAAATGTATTCATTCATTCATTCATTCATTCATTCATTCATTCATTCATTCATTCATTCATTCATTCATTCATTCATTCATTCATTCATTCATTCACTCAAATATCGATATGTTTACATCCAGGCTCATTTACCAGCTGCAAAACATGTGGCATACAGTGGCAAGAGATACATTATCGCCACTCTGTGGAGGGATGTTATTGCATGTCTCCATTCTGCCTCATCAGTCAGGTTTTGCAATTAATCAAGCAAGATACCGCTTCAGGCCTCAAGCTACCTGACTGGCATATGCAGCCATGGTTCCCGCTAATGTAGGAAATGATATAGAACCTCATATGGTTATTCAAAACATAAAACTTGCTGGTTCATCCTGTGACTCGGGAGACCAGCCTCTGCACGATACATCAAGTCATTGACTTGCAGACTCCGAGACGATTATTCCTGCGCCGCGGGTTGTCAGACCAATCCATGTAGTGCTCACTGCAGTATGCAGGACAAGCACCAATATAGGCAGGACATCTCCACTTCAGCAGATGGGAAACTGTTTTGTCTGAATACACATGTTACATACAAAAGAGCACGGATAACTGATGTCCTAGAGTTCATTTCAAATGAGTCTTTGACAATACTAGTTACAGTGCCATTAAACGATGCAAACATGCTTTCTCATCACTTTTTGCTGCAGTAGTGGAACCCACACTGCCAGGTCTCACCCTCTGATATCCAGAATTATATTGGATACCTTAACACAAGTTCTCACAGACCCAGTTACATGGGAGTATGTGACTATGACGTAATGATAACATTACTTCAGCAGGGGTTCCAGCTGCATCCTTATCTTTAGCCAGATCTCAAAAGGTGATAATCCTCATGGCACTGGCTTCAGTGCAACGGGTCCAATCACGACAAAATTACGACTGGATAGGGTGGTTACATCTGCTAATAACATAATATATAATGTTTTGATTTAATCAACCTAAATAGGGGAATGGCATACCCAAAGGACCTTTAGGAATGTGTGGTCACACACTCACAACAACACGTCTAGATCACCTAGAGCCTCAAAGGCTCCAAACGAAACAATGTTTGTTAACAGGGATTTGGCAAAAGCAGGAGTCGAGACTAATATTTTCATCACTCACTCCACTGGGGCTGCTACCACATCAGCTCAAAGGATTATGTACGTTTTCAATGGACCACATCCTGGCAGCTGCAGGATGGTCAAACGAACACACTTTACCAACATTAATAAAACCCGTTGCCAAATCAGGGGTATTTGCCAACTCCAATTTTTGATTCTGTTTATAGTTTCCTCTGGATGAAAGGGGTCATTATTTTTCTTGTTGGATGATTAAGCATCAGCATAACTAACCAAGTCATGTCTGAATGCATTAATCTTTTTTCACTCATCCATGGTCACTTCATGCAGTGTGTTACGCATGGATTCGGTTCCGGCGTGAAATCACAGAGCTTTGAAATCTTCACGTAGTCACTCACGTGACTCCGAAGTAAAATAGTAAGATTAAACGAGAACTTACCAGTCTGAAGTTTGATTTTGATTTTATGAGGAGTTACGATGAGCGATTACGTGCCCACCGCTCCCACCCCTCATATTATCAAGGTCATATGGTAGTTCCAGTTCTCAAAATCTTACTATGTTCATGGTCAACTACTTGTTTCTGTGATTCCACACCGCTGCTTTGAAGTATGACGCGCCAAGTGGGATGACGGCCTTCTTCACGTAATCGCTCATCGTAACTCCTCATAAAATCAAGATCAAACTTCAAACTGGTAAGTTCTCGTTTAATCTTACTATTAAATACATTAAAATCATCTCACCTCAATCAACTTATACCAAGTCACATAAGAAGGAAATAACATTATTGTATCTGTAGCCATTTCTTTCCATTGAAATCAATGGACTTGCTGGATTGATATACACTGAGTGAATTTGCCACAAGATCAGCGAGCAGATTTCACAGCCTAAGTACTGGAAAATCTGCTGTTTGCTTGCTTGACTTCAAAGGCGTGCCAAATAGTTTTGGACGATCATGTGTTGCGTGCAGGAGACTATTCAGCAGTGTGTTGGAATAGTCCAATCTGGAGGTGATAGAGACATGTGTGAGTGTTTCAGTGGCAGCTGACTCTGTCTGGGATGGAGTCAGTCAATGTTTATTCAGTGCAATTAAAGTGATCGGAGCGATGCTGTGGACTTCTGAAACTCTTGTTAAGGACAAATATCACACCAAAATTGCATATGGCCCATTTCCATTACAAACAGTAATCATGTATTAATCATGTATAGATTTTCCGCTGACTGGTTAGCACACAACAAAAAGGTTTTCACTGTACCCGTAACAATAAACTTAACTGAAACAGTTATCACTGTGGAAGCGTGTAAGAAGGAACTGCAGATGCTGGAGTAACTCAGCGGGACAGCAGCATCTCTGGAGAGAAGGAATGAAGAAGGGTCTCGACCCATTCCTTCTATCCAGAGATGCTGCCTGTCCCGCTGAGTTACTCCAGCCTTTTGGGTCTATCACTGTGGAAACTCCAGTATGACAAAGATTAGGATAGCTGTATAACACAAGGACCTTAAGACATTATTTAACAACAGCACAAAGTTTAGTTTAGTTTAGTTTAGAGATACCTTTGGCTCACTGAGTCCGCGCCGACCAGCGATCCCTGCACACTAGCACTATCCGACACACTATGGACAATTTACATACTTTACTGAAGCCAATTAACCTACAAACCTGCACGTCTTTGGAGTGTGGGAGGAAACTGAAGCACCCAGAGAAACCCCATGCAGATCATAGGGAGAACATACAAACTCCACACAGGCAACACCCGTAGTCAGGATCGAACCCAGGTCTCTGGCGCGGTAAGGAAGTAACTCCACTGCTGTACCACCGTGCCACCCCTGGTTCTTGATTGGCATCCTTTGACGTACAGCTAGATATAAACTAGAGCACAAGGTTCTTGATAGTCATCCTTACTAAAATTACATCTAAATAAAGGATTGAACAGCATGTAATTTTATCAGATATAATAGCGCTTTTGAGAATGTATTGTGATTGATGATAAGGAATTAGAGAGTCAGTTCCGTTTCAGATGAGTTTATTGCCACGTACACCGAGGCGGAGTGAAAAGCTTTTGTTACATGCTCATCTGCCATCGGAAAGACAATATGTGATTACAATCTAGCCAAAGTGTACAGATACATGATAAGGGAATAACGTTTAGTGCAAGGGAAAGCAAGTAAAGTCCAATCAAAGATAGTCCGAAGGTCACTGATGAGGTAGATGGTAGTTCAGGACTGCTCTGGAATCAAGTGGGCACAGTTTAACCATATAACCATATAACAATTACAGCACGGAAACAGGCCATCTCGGCCTTACAATTCCGTGCCGAACAACTTTTTTCCCTTAGTCCCACCTGCCTGCACTCATACCATAACCTTCCATTTCCTTCTCATCCATATGCCTATTCAATTTATTTTTAAATGATACCAACGAACCTGCCGCCACCACTTCCACTGGAAGCTCATTCCACACCGCTACCAATCTCTGAGTAAAGAAGTTCCCCCTCATGTTACCCCTAAACTTCTGTCCCTTAATTCTGAAGTCATGTCCTCTTGTTTGAATCTTCCCTATTCTCAAAGGGAAAAGCTTGATCACATCAACTCTGTCTATCCCTCTCATCATTTTAAAGACCTCTATCAAGTCCCCCCTTAACCTTCTGCGCTCCAGAGAATAAAGACCTAACTTATTCAACCTATCTCTGTAACTTAGTTGTTGAAACCCAGGCAACATTCTAGTAAATCTCCTCTGTACTCTCTCTATTTTGTTGACATCCTTCCTATAATTGGGTGACCAAAATTGTACACCATACTCCAGATTTGGTCTCACCAATGCCTTCTACAATTTTAACATTACATCCCAGCTTCTATACTCAATGCTCTGATTTATAAAGGCTAGCATACCAAAAGCTTTCTTTACCACCCTATCTATATGAGATTCCACCTTCAAGGAACTATGCACGGTTATTCCCAGATCCCTCTGTTCAACTGTATTCTTCAATTCCCTACCATTTATCATGTATATGTTTCAAGGGTCAAAATCTGTACATAAGCAGATAGTGCGGAGTAGAATTTCAGAGCAGTACGGTGACTGGGACTGTGCTGGTCTCCTTGTACACAAGTAAATAAAGTGTGTCTGGAAAATGAATACAAGTTGTCAGAGTCCAGTTGATCGATGGTGGAGAAGTAGAATCGGTGACCATGGAATGGAGTTTGGCACAGAAGGCAGAAGCTGGAGGAAATTTCTGCTCATCCAGAATTCATGTTCATAAGTGATAGGAGCAGAATTCGGCCATTCGGCCCATCATGTCTACTCCGCAGGTACACAAAAATGCTGGAGAAACTCAGCGGGTGCAGCAGCATCTATGGAGCGAAGGAAATAGGTGATGTTTCGGGCCAAAACCCTTCTTCAGACTGATCTACTCCACCATTCATTCATGGCTGATCTATCTCTCCTTCCGAACCCCTTTCCCCTGCCTTCTTCCTATAACCCCCGATATGCGTACCAATCACGAATCTATCTATTTCTGCCTTCAAAATAACCATTGACTTGTCCTCCACAGCCTTCTGTGGCAATGAATTCCCCAGATTTACCACCCTCTGACTAAAGAAATTCTTCCTCATCTCCTTCCTCTTTGAATTAGAATTAGAATTAGAATTAGAATTAGATCCTTTATTTGTCATTCAGACCTTACGGTCTGAACGAAATGTCGTTACCTGCAGCCATACATACAATAATAAACAACAGAACAGACAGTAAACATAAATTAACATCCACCACAGTGAGTCCACCAAACACCTCCTCACTGTGATGGAAGCAAAAATCTTAGGGTTGCAGTCTCTTCCCTCCTCTACGTTGGGGCGATACCCCACCGGGCGATGGTAAGTCAGTCCCGCGGCTCACCGAGCTCCGCGAACGGGCCGGTTCAAACACCGCGGCCCGGGGGTGGTCGAAGCTGCTGCCCTCCAGTCCAGCGGATGCAGCTGTTGACGATGTCGTCCACTGGCCCGCGGCCGAACCCCGGACTCAGGCCGCCGCCGCCAGAACGCCGTCTCAGCCACCGGAGCACCGTTCTTGCCTCTTTGACAAGAATTGCCTCTTTGACAAACAGTTGGATGCTCTAGAGATAGTGAAGTGTTTAACAGAGGTTACGGTCAGATAGAGCTGGATATCCTGGATATATAGCTACATACCTATAAGTGTATAGGTAGAAACTGATGTTATGTCACCTGGTAATCTTCCCCATGGTTACCACGTTAATGGAAATTAAGGGCTTGAACAGACAGAGGTCATTGAGGCAGGTATTATCGTAACGTTTAAGAAACATTTTGGCAGGTACATGCATAGGGCAGATTTAGAGGGATATGGGCCAGAGACAGGCAGGTGGGACTAGTGTAGGTGGGGCATGTTGGACAGCATGGGCAAATTGGGCTGAAGTGCCTGTTTCCATGCTGCATTACTCTGTAATAGACCTACAAGCATCTTGGTAGAACATAACCAATTTCTTCTTTTACAATCCAAAATATATTAATGCATTTAAAAATGGTAATCTGGTCAATAGACAATAGACATAGACAATAGGTGCAGGAGTAGGCCATTCGGCCCTTCGAGCCAGCACCGCCATTCACTGTGATCATGGCTGATCATCCACAATCAGTATCCCGTTCCTGCCATCTCACCATATCCCTTGACTCCGCTATCCTTAAGAGCTCGTTCTTGAAAGCCTCCAGAGAATTGGCCTCCACTTCCTTCTGAGGCAGAGAATTCCACAAATTCACAACCCGCTGTGTGAAAAAGTTTTTCCTCATCTCCGTTCTATATGGCTTACCCCTTATTCTTAAACTGTGGCCCCTGGTTCTGGACTCTCCCAACGTCGGGAACATGTTTCCTGCCTCTAGTGTGTCCAATCCCTTAATAAACATGTGTTTCAATAAGATCCCCATCTCATCCTTCTAAATTCCAGAGTATACAAGCCCAGCTGCTTCATTCTATCAACATATGACAGTCCCCCCATCCCGGGAATTAACCTTGTGAACCTACGCTGCACTCCCTCAATAGCAAGAATGTCCTTCTCAAATTTGGAGACCAAAACTGCACACAATAGGCCACATACAGCAAAGAACAAACAAAGAGGGGGAGCCGCTGAGAACAAAGAGGGATCATGGGGACTACATCGAACACTTTGTACCTTGGTCGGTGCCCTCTACATGGTGACTCTTTGCTTACCTTGGGCATGCAATACAAAGAATTTCACTGTGACATGTCATATGTGATAATAAAATATCATTCATTCAGTAAAGTGTCATTCATTCATTCACACAGCATGTTAACACAGCAAATAAAAAAAATCACATAAAAAGTTTTTAATAAGACATCCTGTTTTCCATTTGTGGTGCATGTGCACCAAGAATATGGTGAATATGGTGCATATAAAAAATATAATCTATTGGTGGGACAGTTCTGCCCAACAGTCAGAATGGATGAGAATGGAGAAAGAGGATTGTTCTCCTTTTAATATAGGAGCGATCCTCTTCTCCCCGATAAAAATGAATAACACAATATACAAGAAGAACCCATAACTTTAAAATTAAGAAATCTATCACTTAACTCCATTAGTTAATAATCCAGCATTTAAACCATCTTTCACTGATAAAACATATAACCAATGGGGAAAACTGGGTATTAAACGGATCGGTGATATGTACGAAATGGGAAACTTGCTATCATTTCAACAATTACAATCAAATTACAAGCTGAAAAATAACCAATACTTTAAATATCTTCAGATCTATGACTTCCTGAAAAAATATATACAAGGATACCAAACTTTAACTCTAGACTCATTGTTAGAAGCAATGAACAATAAGGCTGAATCAAGGAAATTAATATCATATTTATACAATAGTATCTTAAATATAGAATTACCACACATAGAGGCACTTAGAGAAGAATGGGAACGAGAACTACTGATAAAAATCCCGAAAGAAACTTGATATATATACATAAATGTTCGATTAATGCAAAACATAATTTAAATCAATTTAAAATTCTACACAGATTATATTATTCGAAAACTAGATTGCACAAATTCTACCCAAATACTTCCCCCATTTGTGATAAAATGTTTATCTCAGAATGCCACTATAACACACTCTTTTGTTTCTTGTATAAAATTACACAAATTTTGGAGTGAAATCTTTGAAATTTTCACAAAATTACTTAAGATAAAACTTGATCCTAACACTGAATTGATTATATTTGGATTACTGGAAGACGAGAATAAATTGAATATGTTTCAAAAATCATTCCTTAATTATGGTTTAATAACGGCAAAAAAACTTATACTGACATTTTGGAAAAATACGTCGATACCAACGCTTAAAATGTGGATTTCAAACATGTTGGAAACCCTACATCTTGAAGAAATGCGATTCCTCCTAACAGACAAAGTAGACCAATTCCTAAGGATTTGGTCTCCATTTGTCGACTTCTTAGAAGCATATGGTGCAACACAAACGTAGAAACGATCCGTTTCAGGACTGGGTGAATGGTGGTCAAGAATAACAAATAGCTATCTCTCCTTTATTCTTCTGCTTTCTACCTCTGCTTTTTTTCTCTTCATTTTCTTTCTTTTCTCATTTTCCTTTTCTCACTTTCTGATATCACACACTTCTCTATTTCTTTTCTATTCTTTTTCTGTCTCCTTTTTATTGTTAAAATAAAAATAATAAGAAGCTGTACATTAATTGTAACATGTCAAAATATCTATGGTACTATATTATTGTACTTACTTCTAATAATTAAAATAAATAATAAATTTAAAAAAAAAAGAATATGGTGAATTAAATGAGATAACAAATAGCGCAAATGTAAGCAATTTTGTGCATAATGGGCCTGTCTCAGTGACGCAACCTTTCAGCAACTGGCTTCGACCTTCAATCTCGAGGGCACACGCCTGAAAAACCTCGAGCTGGATCGACCGTCAGCGATGAGACCGCGAGCTGGATCGACCGACCACACACACACACACACACACACACACACACACACACACACACATACAAAAACACACCGCAAAGGCGGGGTCCAGGGAAAGCGGGGCAGCGCTGCCTGAAATTCAACCCGCGACGAACAGGAAGGTAAAAGACGGCTGCTCAGTGTACGGTAAGTCCTTTAGAGAACGCGGGATTGGGGGGGGGGGGGGGTCGGGGAGAGAAGGGGGGAGAAGGGGGGAGAAGGGGGGAGAAGGGGGGAGAAGGGGGGGAGAAGGGGGGGAGAAGGGGGAGGAGACACTTTTAAGAAGCCAGACAATTTATAATAAAGTTTAGCGGGCATTTAACCTACCGGTCAGTTTTCCTTGGTCCTGAAAACTCCAATGAGCCAATTAAAATACCCGGTCAGCGAAGGAGTTTGCCTATGGCTGCGCTCGACTGCCGGTAACTACATAGCGACCCCACTCCACTGCAATACGTGTTCAAAAGAACCATGCCAACCAATTTTTACTCGTGGAAAAATTTTCAACATGCTGAAAAACTTTCCTCGACCAAACTGAGACCGCGAGTATTCGGGAACTACCCTCGAGCATGAAGGAGAGTTCCAGTGACCTCATAGGACCTCCTAGGACCTCGTGTCGACCATGCTGCGAGTTTGAGTCGAGGGCAAACTCTACTAAACTCACAGATTAGGTCGCCGCAGTGGGCCAGCCCCTTTACACTTTCAAAATTCACTGGGCTTTTATATCAGGAATCTGCACACAAAATAAACCCAAGTTTATAAAAACAAGGGCGGTACGGTGGCGTAGTCGAAGAGCTGCTGCCTTACAGCGGCAGAGACTTGGGTTCGATCTTAACTGCAGGTGCTTGTCTCTACGGAGTTTGTATGTTCTCCCTGTGACATGCGTGGGTTTCCGCAGAGATCTCCAGTTTCCTCCCACACTCCAAAGACGTAGAGGTTTGTAAGTTAATTGTCCTGGAGTAAATGTAAATTATCCCTAGTGTGTGTGTAGAATAGTGTTAGTGTGCAGTGATCGCTGGTCGGTACGGACTCGGTGGGCCAAAGGGCCTGTTTCCGCGCTGTATCTCCAAACTAAACTAAACGAGTTAAAACCCTGCTCCACAGATTGTTTTGGAGAACTTCATGCTTCAAAGATCATATATATTACCAGAACTCACAAACAATCACAAAAGAATTATTAATGTTCCAAGCTTCACAATTACTTCTGCATGAAAACAGAATTGTTCCCAGTAATCATTCATCATTCCAATTATTCAGGGACAAATGTGAAATTAAAATTAAGCTTTTAGTTTCATACATTCTTTAATGCAGAAAAAGCTGGAAGCCAGCAACAATTCAATCAACTACTAATGAAATTTTTTTTTTCTAATTTATCAAAACTGAAGGATCACCAGAAACGTGAACCTTGGTTTACTGTAGAAGCAAGAAGTGTGGCGCAGTGGCGAGGCTGGTAGAGCTGCTGCCACAGCGTCAGAGACCCTGTTTCAAACATGACCTCGAGTGCTACCTTTGTGGAGTTTTGTGCAGGTTGACTCTAGCGTGTATGGAGTGGATGCGAAAGTGGAATAACATAGAACCAGTGGAAATGGGTAACCAATGGTCATCCTGGACTCGGTGGGCCGAAGGGCCTGTTTCCATGCTGTATCTTTCAATCATTTCTGATTTCAATCAATCAATCAATCAGTTGCATGCGTGTTGAACTGGCATTGCTGGAGCATTATGAGGGTTTCATTTGCGGACCTGTTTCGTAAATGTTATTTGAGCTGAAGGCTTCTGGCCACGGAATCAAGAAACACTTCATGTAAATTTTCACAATCAAAAATGGACGACCAAGTAATGGTACACGGATAGGACAAGTCTAGAGGGATATGGACCAAACGTGGGCAGGTGAGCCTAGTGTAGATGGGACATGTTGGCCGGTATGAGCAAGTTGGGCCGAAGGGCCTGTTTCCACACTGTATCACTCTATGACTATGAAAAATGTGCTGGCTGGATCTGAATTTAGGCTTGGCATTAGATGGGGAGTGGGGGTGATAGGTAATAATAATAATAATAATAATAATAATAATAATACATTTTATTGTCATTGTAAATACATACAATGAAATTTCAGGTGCATTGCCCGAGCGGAGCTCCAACGTATTAGATAAATAATAACGGATAACAAAAACGGCAAGAAAATGTCAAGTCAAGTCATAATGTGCAATGCTTCACAGTATACTGTTGTGGCAGTACAAAATATTGGCTATGGGGGCTGTGTATTCATTGCAGAGCTCAGAGTGGTGATGGCCTTGGGGTAGAAACTGTCCGTTAATCTTGTGGTGTGTGATTTGATGGACGTGTAACACTTTCCAGAGGTCAGAAGGGCAAACAAGTGATGTGCGAGATGAGATGAGTCCTTTAGTATGCGTGATGCCTTCTGCAGGCAACGAGAGCTAGAGATCTCTACCAGGGACGGCAGGTGTGTGTTGGTGATCTTCTGGGCCGTATCTGATGACTCTCTGCAGAGCCTTCTTGTCAGCCGCAGAACTGTTGCCGTACCACACCAGGATGCCATGTTTCAGGACACTCTCTATGGCGCAACAG
Organism: Amblyraja radiata; assembly: GCF_010909765.2. Taxonomy (NCBI): domain Eukaryota; kingdom Metazoa; phylum Chordata; class Chondrichthyes; order Rajiformes; family Rajidae; genus Amblyraja; species Amblyraja radiata. The sequence goes on along the minus strand of NC_045959.1, from coordinate 107,882,821 downwards.
TAGAATGACACAGGCAGCTGTTGTGGCAAGTTGACTTTCCTGAGTGATCTCAGCAAGTAAAACAATTGTTGTGCCTTCTTTACCTGTGAGTGTGTGTTAGTTGACCACCTGAGATCTGCTGAGATGTGGGTGCCCAGGAACCTGAAACTGGAGACTCTGTCCGCTCTTTCTCCGTTTATGTGCAGTGGGGGATGGTCACCCTGCTTCTTCCTGAAGTCAACGATGAGCCCTTTTGTTTTTTTTGTATTGAGTGCTAAGTTGTTCTCTGAGCAGCAGCCTATTAACCTCTGTACTTCCTCCCTGTAAGGTGATCCGTCTGCAAATTTAATGATGGTGTTCGTGCTGTGGGTCGGTATGCAGTCATCGCTATAGAGGGAGTAGAGGAGGGGGCTCAGCACACAGCCTTGCGGAGCTCCTGTGCTGAGTATCAGAGTGGGGGAGTGGTGTGGTCCCATCCTGACTGACTGCGGCCGGTCCGTAAGGAAGTCCTTAATCCATAAGCATATATGTTGTGTTTGAAGCCTAGGTCGGACAGCTTGGAGACCAGTCTACTGGGTACGATTGTGTTGAATGCAGAGCTGTAATCCACAAATAGCAGTCGTGCGTACACTCCCTGTTGTTCTAGGTAGAGAAGTACAGTATGGAGGGCAGTGGCAATGGCGTCATCCGTTGATCTGTTGGCTCTGTACGCATATTGGTGTGGAAGAGGAAGTTGACTGAGGTAGACCAGGCTGGGCATTATCATGAGGATGGGCGGGGTGGGTTGGAAAGAGTTGGCGTGGAGAGTTTGGATTGATTCGTGACTCTAGAAGGGCAATGTGCGGAGGATGAAACACAATCATCTTTTGATTGAGACCAATTATTATTTTTTATTTAGTTTGGAGATACAGGGTGGAAACAAGCCCTTTGGCCCACCGAGTCCACGCCGACCAGCGATCCCCGTACACCAGCATTATCCTGCACACTAAGGGACAATCTACAATCCAAGCCAATTAACCTACAAACCTGCAGGTTTTTGCAGTGTGGGAGGAAACTGGACCACGGGAGGCAAACCCACGTGGTCACGGGGAGAAGGTAGAAACTCCATACAGACAGCACCCGTACGTCAGGATGGAACCCAGGTCTCTGGCGCTATAAGGCAGCAACTCTACCGCTGCACCACCCTTATCATCTGAAAAACGGCACCAGAGCGAAGAGATGGTATCTGCGACTTGGAGCCAATGGGCGGGGGAGGAGGGGGTTGGCGGTGGAGGGGGGGGGGGGGAGGAGGATTGGGGCTGGATGGAGATGTAGGAGCATTGGTGGCCAAAGAAGGGCCCCAAGGGTCATAGCTGAGTATAAAGTGGGCTAGAACTGGTGGTCTTGGTATTTAGAAAGCCAGAAGCCTCAGTTACCTCAGGGTTACAGTGGACTCAAGACTTTGGGAGGACAATAGGACTGGGAGGTCAGAGTCTGGAACCTGGGGCGAGGACGTCTGCAGGACCATCATTGCATTGAAACGGCAGAATATCTGGCAGCCAGTTGGGATTGATAGGTTGAGAGGTGTGGAGTGGAGGGGATGGAGGTGTGTTTGCGTGTGGAGGGGATGGAGATGTGTTTGCATGCGCCTGAAAGACAAAACTAAGATACTTATCTTACTGTGTAAAATCCTAACATCATGAAAATCTAGTTGTTCCAGAATTATCCAATGATGGTCATTCCTGGGACCACAAAGTCTATTTTCCATCCGCAATGGTCTAAAAAGAATGCTGCACAAGAATGAAGTCATCCCACAAACATTTAGCATGGAAGATAAGAGGGTTTCTGAAGAAAGGTCTCGACCCGTAACAACACCCATTCCTTCTAGAAACATAGAAACATAGAAAATAGGTGCAGCAGTAGGCCATTCGGCCCTTCCAAACTGCACCGCCATTCAATATGATCATGTCTGATCATCCAACTCAGTATCCTGTACCTGCCTTCTCTCCATATCCCCTGATCCCTTTAGCCACAAGGGCCACATCTAACTCCCTCTTAAATATAGCCAATGAACTGGCCTCAACTACCTTCTGTGGCAGAGAATTCCACAGATTCACCACTGTGTGAAAAGAAAATTCTCATCTCGATCCTAAAAGACTTTCCTCTTATCCTTAAACTGTGACCCTGTGTTCTGGACTTCCCCAACATCGGGAACAATCTTCCTGCATCTAGCCTGACCAACCCCTTAAGAATTTTGTAAGTTTCTATAAGATCCCCGCTCAATCTTCTAAATTCTAGCGAGTACAAGCCAAGTCTATCCAGTCTTTCTTCCTATGAAAGTCCTGCCATCCCAGGAATCAGTCTGGTGAACCTTCTCAGTACACCCTCTATGGCAAGAATGTGTTTCCTCAGATTAGGAGACCAAAACTGTACGCAATACTCCAGGTGTGGTCTCACCAAGACCCTGTACAACTGCAGTAGAACCTCCCTGCCCCTATACCCAAATCCTTTTGCTATGAGTGCTAACATACCATTCGCTTCCTTCACTGCCTGCTGCACCTGCATGCCTACTTTCAATGACTGGTGTACCATGACACGCAGGTCTCGTTGCATCTCCCCTTTTCCTAATTGGCCACCATTCAGATAATAGTCTACTTTCCTGTTTTTGCCACAAAAAGTGGATAACCTCACATTTATCCACATTATACTGCATCTGCCATGCATTTGCCCACTCACCCAACCTATCCAAGTCATCTTGCAGCCTCCTAGGATCCTCCTCACAGCTAACACTGCCCCCCATCTTCGTGTCATCCGCAAACTTGGAGATGTTGCATTCAATTCCCTCGTCCAAATCATTAATATATATTGTAAATAGGTGGGGTCCCAGCACTGAAAGCCTTGCGGTACCCCACTAGTCACTGCCTGCCATTCTGAAAAGGACCCGTTTACTCCTACTCTTTGCTTCCTGTCTGCCAGCCAGTTCTCTATCCACATCAATACCGAGCCCCTAATACCATGTGCTTTAAGATTGCATACTAATCTCTTATGTGGGACCTTGTCGAAAGCCTTCTGAAAGTCCAGATATAAAACATCCACTGGTTCTCCCTTATCCACTCTACTAGTTACATCCTCGAAAAATTCTATAAGATTCGTCAGACATGATTTACCTTTGTCCAATGAATTCACCACTTTCCAAATGTGCTGCTATCCCATCTTTAATAACTGACCCTAGCATTTTCCCCACTACCGACATTAGACTAACTGGTCTGTATTTCTCTGTTTTCTCTCTCCCTCCCTTTTTTAAAAGTGTGGTTACATTAGCTACCCTCCAATCCTCAGGAACTGCTCCAGAATCTAAATAGTTTTGAAAAATTATCATTAATGTATCCCCTATTTCTTGGGTTACTTCCTTAAGTACTCTGGGATGAAGCCTATCTGGCCCTGGGGATATATCAGCCTTTAATCCATTTAATTTACCTAACACCACTTCCCGACTAACCTGGATTTCACTCAGTTCCTCCATCTCATTTGACCCCCGGTCCCCTGCTATTTCCGGCAGATTATTTATGTCTTCCTGAGTGACGACAGAACCAAAGTAGGTATTCAATTGGTCTGCCATGTCTTTGTTCCCCAGGATCAATTCACCTGTTTCTGACTGCATGGGACCTAGGGGCAAGGGAAGAAAGAAGGAAGAAAGACTGGATAGACTTGGCTTGTACTCGCTAGAATTTAGAAGATTGAGGGGGGATCTTATAGAAACTTACAAAATTCTTAAGGGGTTGGACAGGCTAGATGCAGGAACGTTGTTCCCGATGTTGGGGAAGTCCAGAACAAGGGGTCACAGTTTAAGGATCATCTTTTAGGACCGAGATGAGAAAACCATTTTTCACACAGAGAGTGGTGAATCTCTGGAATTCTCTGCCACAGAAGGTAGTTGTAGCCAGTTCATTGGCTATATTTAAGAGGGAGTTAGATGTTGCCCTTGTGGCAATAGGTATCAGGGGGTATGGAGAGAAGGCAGGTACAGGATACTGAGTTGGATGATCAGCCATGATCATATTGAATGGCGGTGCAGGTTCGAAGGGCCGAATGGCCTACTCCTGCACTTATTTTTCTATGTTCTATGTTTACATTTGTTTTAACTAATCTTTTTCTCTTCACATATCTATAAAAACTTTTGCAGTCTGTTTTTATGTTCACTGCCAGTTTTCTTTAATAATCTATTTTCCCTTTCCTAACTAAGCCCTTTGTCCTCCTCTGCTGGACTCTCAATTTCTCCCAGTCCTCTGGTAGGCTGCTTTTTCTGGCTAATTTGTATGCTTCATCTTTTGTTTTGATACTATCCCTGCTTTCCCTTGTTATCCACCGATGCACTACATTCCCTGATTTATTCTTTTGCCAAACTGGGATGAACAATTGTTGTAGTTCATCCATGCAGTCTTTAAATGCCTTCCATTGCATATCCACCGTCAACCCTTTAAGAATCAATTGCCAGTCTATCTTGGCCAATTCACGTCTGATACCCTCAAAGTTACCTTTCTTTAAGTTCAGAACCCTTGTTTCTGAATTAACTATGTCACTCTCCATCCTAATGAAGAACTCAACCATATTATGGTCACTCTTGCCCAAGGGGCCACGCACAACAAGACTGCTAACTAACCCTTCCTCATTACTCAATACCCAGTCTAGAATAGCCTGCTCTCTCGTTGGTTCCTCTACATGTTGGTTTAGAAAACTATCCCGCATACATTCCAAGAAATCCTCTTCCTCAGCACCCCTGCCAATTTGATTCACCCAATCTATATGTAGATTGATGTCACCAATTTTAACTGTTTTACCTTTGTTGCACGCATTTCTAATTTCCCATCCTAAGATGTTGCCTGTCCCGCTGAGTTACTCCAGCTTGTTGTGTCTATCTTCTGTGTAAACCAGCATCTGCAGTTCCTTCCGACACATCTAACATGGAAGTCGCCCCAGACTTCACATTGGTAACACTTGCCTGGAAATGTGCAGTGATGGGAAATAACCTGTAAATGGAAGTATTCCTGTTACACACTGGGGGAAAAAAATCTATTTTTAATTGAATAATACTGAAAAAACAATGTGATGCAATTGCATCTCTAGGCAATTTGGCGTTAAGAATGCTTTTATTTCTTGCAAAGGATCCAGTTAAAATTGCGATTGATTTCTGCAATATTAATATGTTAGCATATTAAAATCAGTGGCGCAGCATTAGAGGTCATAAGGTCATAATTGATAGGACCTTAGGCCATTCGGCCCATCAAGTCTACTCCGCCATTCAATCATGGCTGATCTATCTCTCCCCCCCAACCCCATTCTCCTGCCTACTTACCATAACCAAGCTTTTAAATGCACTACTCATAATTCGAAGTTGCTTTTTTAAGAAAACTGCATTCATATAATTCAGGCCTCTATTATTCTATAACCATAACTTTGTTGCTACCTTACAGCTCCAAGGACCCGGGTTCGATTCCGACTACGGGTGCTGTCTATGGAGTTTGTATATTCTCCCTGCAACTGCGTGAGTTTTCTCCTGGTGCTCCGGTTTCCTCCCACACTCTAAAGACATGCAGGTTTGTAAGTTAATTGGCTTCTGTAAAATTTTTAAATTGTCCCTAATGTATGTAGGATAGTGCTAGTGTACTGGGTGATCGCTGGTCGGCACGGACTTGTTGGGCCGAAGGGCCTGTTTCTGCATTGTATCTCTAAAGTCTAAAACAAACTTTTATTTCATGTTCCTTTTGTTTTCCTGGCAAGGATGTACAATGCAAGCCATTGACAGATGGATGAGTGACATAGTCCAAGCCAGTCGCAATCACAGCAACAGCATCACAGCCTGGTTTTGGAACAGCTCTATCCACGAACGCAAGATTTTGCAGTGAAACGTGGATGCAGCCCAGACCATCATACAAACCAACCTTCCTTCCATTGAATCCATACTATTTAAGCTCACCCCTAATGAGATAAAATGACAGAGCTCTCCCAGGAAGAACATCAAACCTTCAGATAGAGAGTGACGCTTCGGGTCAAATATTAACTGTTGTGAACATATGCAAGCTGAATTTATTGCTTAAGTCAAGTTCAGGTGATAGGAACAGAATTAGGCCATTCAGCCCATCAAGTCTACTCCGCCATTCAATCATGGCTGATCTATCTTTCCCGCTCAACTCCATTCTCCTGCCTTCTCCTCATAACCTCAGACACCCGTACTAATCAAGAATCTATCTACTGTATCTCTGCCTTAAAAATATCCATTGACCTGTACTAATCAGGAATATATTTTTAAAATATCCATTGACTTGGCCACCACAGCCTTCTGTGTCAATGAATTCCACAGATTCACCTGCTGACTAAAGACATTTCTTCTCATCTCCTTCCTAAAGGAATGTCCCACTAGCAGAAACATCCTCTCCACATCCACTCTATCCAGACCTTTCAGCTTTAGAAATCACTGGAGTCGCAGTAAAATTAAATTTCACTCGTAATCATTGACATGCAAATATGCAGCCTCCAAGATGGATTAGTAAATTAGAGGCATGTTGCATTGAAGAATCTTCACTTCGTTTTTTTAATTGCAAGAGTGAAAACAAGTGAAACTATATACAGTCATGAATGATTTTTTTTCTCCAGATTAGCACATGGCATCTTTCAATCTGTCACTATCACAAATACACAATTAATCTCATTGTTTGTCATATCTTACAACATTGAAACTTTGTTTCAAATGATGTAACTTATCATCCAATTTACATCCCCTCAGTGCCACAAGTCAATTATTAAAGCTTGCTGTACGCCAGGGGTCGATTTGCTGGTAATACGAGTGCCTTGAACGATTCTGCACAAAGGTGATGCCAACTGTCCTGCAACACCTTTACAAGACATTTGGACAAGTACGTGGACGGGAAGGAAGGGTTTAGAACAATATGGGCCAAATGCGGGCAAATGGGACTAACGCAACCGAGTCTGCGCCGACCAGCGATCGCCCCGCACACGACACACACTCGGCCCATTTTACAATTTTACCAAAGCCGATTGACCTACAAACGTATACGTCTTTGGAGTGTAGGAGGAAACCGGAGATGCTGGAGAAAACCCACGCGGGTGACGGGGGGGAACGTACAAACTCCATCCAGACGGCTCCCGTAGTCGGGATCGAACCCGGGTCTCTGGCAGCAACTCTACCGCTGTTTCCACACTGCGTCTGTGAACTAAACTAAACACTGTTTTGTCGCTTGGTGGAGAGGTTCCTTCAAGGGCTGTTGACTTGACACCAATTAGCACAGAATAAGTTGGCAGGTATTGAGCCACTAATGATTGGTGCTTCACATTTACAGTTTAAAGGCAGTTCTGCGCACTCAAAATTCGATTAGGCATTTCCCCTGGTTTTGCCATGAATAATGATTCTGATTCAAGCTGGCGAATCAGGGTGTGTTTGGTGTGAACCTCAAATCCTATTTGGGGGTGATCCAATTTCCAGATATCCGTCATACATGATTGGCACCAACCCTTTTCGCAGTCATCCCTGAATTTAGCTCATCTTTCTCTGGGGAGCCTGTTTCAAATTTGCAACATTCTGTAAAGAAATTCTATAACCTTGATTAAGGATGTGCCCGCTAAAGCAGTGCTGGTCATCCAATGAAAGACAGGTAGCTTGCTTTTTTCTTGGTATTTTGATGAACTGTATGATGCCTCTTGCTGTATTTTGTAGAGAAGCATAAATAAGATCACAAACAATCCTCTCTTTGTAGCTTTCTTCCCTCTGGCTGGAATTATTCTGGCTGCTCCTCTCTGGACACATTACATCACAGTCCTGTTCAGTTTGAGATTGGATGCCTAACGAACTTCAAACTGGCTAGCAGCCTGCGCAGTGCTATCATATATAATCCATTTCCCTTCAGAACATGTGTAGAAAGGAACTGCAGATGCTAGTTTATACTGAAGACAGACACAAAGTGCTGGAGTAACTCAGCCGTGTCAGGCAGCATCTCTGGAGAAAAAGGATGGGTGACGTTTCGGGTCCTAACCCTATTTCAGGCTTAAGATAGATAGACACAACAAGTTGGAGTAACAGTGTTCAAAAAGGAACTGCAGATGCTGGAAGATCGAAGGTACACAAAATTGCTGGAGAAACTCAGCGGGTGCAGCAGCATCTATAGAGCGAAGGAAATAGGCGACGTTTCGGGCCGAAACCCTTCTTCAGACATGATTGTACCCGGGTCTCTGCCGCTGCAAGCGCTGTAAGTTGGAGTAACAGGCAGCATCTCTGGAGAGAAACCAGCTACTGCAGTTCCTTCCTACACACTACTTCAGACTTAGTTTAATTTAGAGATACAGCGTGGAAACAGGCCCTTCGGCCAACCGAGTCCGCGCCGACCAGCGATCCCCGCACGTTAACACTATCCTGTACACACTAGGGACAATTTACACATACAACAAGCCAATTAACCTACAAACCTGTGCGTTTTCGGAGTGTGGGAGGAAACCGACGATCTCAGAGTAAAACCCACGCAGGTCACAGGGAGAACATACAAACTCCGTACAGACGGCACCCGTAGTTGGGATTGTACCCGGGTCTGTGCCGCTGCAAGCGCTGTAAGGCAGCAACTCTACAGCTGCGCTACCGTGCTGATTTAAAAACTGCTTAAGACTGCTGGCCTGGTGCTAATCAGTGGGGTCATGGTCCAGGGGTGAGTAGGAGGAGGTGTGCGAGAGCTAGTGCCTGGCCTCAGCCCGGTAGAGGTCAGCTCGCCAGACTACTACAGCACCTCCCTTGTCGGTGGGTTAGGTGCTAATGTCGGGATTGTTGCAAAGTGCAGGTTCAGAGCGGGTGAAGTTAGAATAGGCAAGGAGGGTGGAAAAGTCAATATGGTTGATATCCCACCAGCCAGGGCCGGTGCTAGGAATTGCGGGGCCCAATTAGAAAACTGATGGCGGGGCCCCTACTCTAGAAAAGTAAAAATTTATGTATGTTTATATTTCGTGTAGTTTCGGGAATTTTAAGGCAAGCTGGTTGGTGATTGGATGCAACCCCCTTAGAGACAGCGTTTGATTGGCCGCCTAATAAATTTGTCAAATCTGTAACAAAAATCGCTGGTCGGTGCGAACTCAGTGGACTATCTGGTTGTATCTCCAAACTAATCTGGTTGTATCTCCAAACTAATCTGGTTGTATCTCCAAACTAATCTGGTTGTATCAAGTTCAAGTTCAAGTGAGTTTATTGTCATGTGTCCCTGTATAGGACAATGAAATTCTTGCTTTGCTTAAGCACACAGAAAATAGTAGGCATTTACTACAAAACAGATAAATGTGTCCATATACCATGATATAAATATATACACACATGAATAAATAAACTGATAGTGCAAATAACAGAAGTGGTTGGTAATAGTCAGAGTTTTGTCCGAGCCAGGTTTAATAGCCTATCTGGTGGTATCTCCAAACTAAACAGTATAACATGCAGGTACATTCATTTAAAATTAAATTCAGTGCTTATTTCACATGATTTCTCACTGTGTAAAGCTCAATATCTGATCAATTTCTGTTTAACACGTTTGGTCTGCCGTGAGCATTTTTCGTTGCATCTCGTTGCATCTCCCCTTTTCCTAATCGGCCACAATTCAGATAATAGTCTACTTTCCTGTTTTTGCCACCAAAGTGGATAACCTCACATTTATCCACATTATACTGCATCTCCCATGCATTTGCCCACTCACCCAGCCTATCCAAGTCACCTTGCAGCCTCCTAGTTTAGAGGGGTTTAAACGGTTTAGAGATGTTTAGAGGGCTTCAGATGGGTTCAGGTGTGTTTACAATTGTTTAGAGGGGAATAGAGGGAAATAGGGGGGCTAGAGGAGTTTTAGAGGTGTTCAGAGGGTCCCAGAGGGGTTTAGAGACGTTATAAGCCCCCCGTGAGAAATTGTATTTCTCTGAAATTGAAGATAGACATAAAGCTGGAGTAACTCTGCAGGACAGGCAGCGCAGCGACTTTAGAGAGAAGACCCTTCTTCAGACTAAACTGAACTCTCGTCGGTGAGATTAGTTGTGATTGTCTGAAGAAAGGTCTCGACCAGAAACGCAACCCTCTCCCCAGAGCCCTTGCGCGTCCCGTTGAGCCACCTTCAACTTCAGAGCCAAACAAAAAACACAGAGTGCTGGAGGAGCTCAGCGGGCCAGGCGACTGCCTCACCCGCTGGGTTTCTCCAGCATTTTTGTCTACCGCAAAACGTCAATGATTCCGGGAATGCCGAGGCGACAGTGTGAGAGAGCTAGAGAGAGACGAGATGGGGAGCGGGAGAGGGAGAGAGGGAGGGAGAGAGCAAAACACAAAGAGACACAACGTGGGTCGGTAGGTGAATGACTAACCTGCACACCAGGAAGAAGCCCCTTCTCGCGCTCCGGGGCCCTCACTCATGATGGTGAGTTTAAAGAAATTCTCAACGTGTCATCGATCTACATTACATCTACATGTAATTGTGTTTTAAACAAGTATTAATGACGCCGCGTGAATTTTATTCAAAGGAACACGACGTTATTAATACTTGTTCAAAACACAATAACATTTACTGAGGAAGGCGGATGGATGCATTGATGACATGATTGTATAACAACGAGTTAAGTACTTGCTGATAAGAAGTGCTAACAGTACTAGTTAACACATCGTTTGTGTCTGATGGCCGTGCAGCGGTTGTTATACACAAAGATCCTATAGTGGAGCTCTGCTAGAAGATCTTTGGTTATACATGTTCGTTTAAAAAAAAAATCCGGATGGCGAATTAAAAAAAACTTTAGTTAACAAAGAGAATTCGTATTTCCATACGAAGTACGGAACATTAGTGCGGGGCCCCCCTAGGCGCGGGGCCCAATTGGGAGCAATCGGTCAAATCGGCTTAAAACCGGCCCTGCCACCAGCATCAGTCTGAAAAAGGGTCTCGACCCGAAACCACACCCATCCTTTTTCTCCAGAGGTACTGCTTGACCCGCTGAGTTACTCCGGCACTTTGTGTCCATCTTCGCTCTTCAGAACATTCCTGGCACACAAGTTGACATCGGTGGCCAGAGGTTCACTCTTCTGGAAGCCATGTTCTCAAGATGCTTAATAGCTTTCTTTGATGCAATAAAAATCAGGGGAATGCATTTTGGAATAGATTATGGTAAACAGGAAGGAAACCTTATTTATTGTAGGCTCCTCAGAGAAAGATGGGCTAAATTCAGGGAAGATTAAAAAAAAAGCATTGTTGTCAAGGTTAGGGGGGGAAAGATTTAATAGGATCCCCAGGGGCAACTTATTTTTTACACAAATGATGGTAGGTGTATGGAACGAGCTGTCTGAGGAGGTAGTTGAGGCAGGGGCCATCACAATGTTTAAACAACATTAGGACTGGTACATGGATAGGATAGGTTTAGAGGGAATATGAGCCAAATGCAGGCAGGTGGAACAAGTGTAGATGGGATATGATGTTCAGCGTGGGCAAGTTGGGCTGAAGGGCCTGTTTCCACATTCTATGACTCTATGGAGAAATAACCTAAGAAAAGATCGAACTTGAACATGGATAACACTTGATAGTCTGCCTGGATATGGCAGGGTAAAGGGTCTGTTTCTCTGCTGCATAACTCTAACCTGAAGTCATCATTGAAACCTTGAAACTAAAATACTCTTGCAAATACGATTAACATTGAGCAGAGCAATTTTGCTCATATTCGTTTCCTAGTGCCTGTTGGAAAATTTGTCATCTATCTTTGGTGGGATTTTCCTTCTCTCCAACACTTCATCTTCTCACTTCAAAACTTCACAACTAACATCAACAGCTATGCAATATGCAGGCTTAGGTTTATTATTGTCATGTGTATTGAGGTATGGTAAAAAACAATTTTGCATGCAATCCAAAGATCAGATAATATTCTAGAGTAATGCAATCAGGCTAAACTCAAGTACAATAGATAGAGAGCAAAGGGGAAGACACAGAGTGCAGAATATAGTCAAGGGCAACAGAGGAAGTCCCTGCAGCAGCCTGGGGCTCACCAGGACCGGGAACTGCACCAAGAGACCAAATGCACGGGTGGATCAGACTTTGGACTTTGGAAATGGCGCCAAAACATGGCGGCGCCTGCATGTGTAAATATGCAAAAGGAATCTCGCTGTGCAGTTGCACATGAGACAAATAAAGCACCATTGAATCACATTTTTTGTTCCCACTGAAAATTGCAATCATATGCCACACGTTCGCCCATGGATCTACAATGCCATGTTTGCCCATGGATGCCCTGGTTACAAATAACTTCAACTTCCTAGCTTCAGGATCATTTCCAGCGATTGCAACTAACCTCTGCCACTGCTCACAGTTTGCCACTCATGACCATAGAATCACAGAGTGATAAATAGTCATGCAGGGTGGAAACAGGTCCTTCGGCTCAACTTGCCCACACCGGTCAGCATGACCCATCTACACTAGTTTAGTTTAGTTTAGAGAAACACAACGGAAACAGGCCCTATGGCCCACTGAGTCCTCACCGACCAGCAATCTCTGCATACTGACACTATCCACACACACTAGGGACAATTTACAATTTTACCAAGCTAATTAACCTACAAACGTGCAAGTCTTTAGAGCGTGGGGGCAAGCCGGAGCTCCCAGGGAAAACCCATGCAGGTCACGGGGAAAACGTACAAACTCCGTACAGACAGAACCCGTGGTCAGGGTCAAACCCGGGTCTCTGACGCTGTAAGGCAGCAACTCTACCGCTGCACCACCGTGCCACCTAGAAACATAGAAACATAGAAAATAGATGCAGGAGTAGGCCACACCTACCTGTGTTTGGCCCATATCCCTCTTCTACCATATCCCACAAATGAGGGTGATCTCAACACCATGTTTCAAGAAGAACGGAGATTTTATTTCCTGTTCTTTCTGCTACTCTGGTCTCAGAGGGGCCTTCAGAACCAGGAATGTAATTCGGTGAAATACCCACGGCGCTAAAATACAGTGAAATACAGAGGGTGTCACATGAGTTTCAGCTTTCAAAACTTCCTGCCTGCGGTGAAAATCACATTGCAATTTGTTATTTACAAGGTGAACTGTTTCTCTATTGTAATAAGCTGTGAACTCTCTCATGAAACCCACTCAGACTGCTGCAGACAAAATTGTATTGTCACAGGGGATGCTGTCTTCAAATTATCAGTTTAGTAATAGTGGCTTCTTCATTCTGCATAACAAATCACATGGGAACAAACTACAGAGTGTTATTTGGTATAATTTCCTCCAATATTTCAGAGCTCCATTACGCTAAATGCATTAAGATGATCCACTTTGCCAAATATACATTTCCATCAAGAAATTTCCATTGATTGCTATTCAATTTATTCTTTGGGGGAAAGTCTTGTTTATCAATTGTGTTTGTTACAGTGGAAAAATTGTTTTTTTAATTTGAGTTTTCTTTTTGAATCCAATTCTCCCATTAATTTCCTGAGCAAGGTATTTCTGGTAATAACATAATGTGTTAGAAAAAGAATTTTAATTAGGTACAACTTAGCTCCTTGCAGATTTTTTTTCTTTGTGCGTGGTTGAATCTCCTCGTGTTTCCAACTGGATCCATATCAGCCTCCCACATGCTGATTTCCTGCAGTTCAGTATTCCAAAATTGCAGCAGAGTTGACAATTGAGTGAAAACGTTGAAATTCAATCATCGGGGACTTCTCGGTTTCTCGGTGTCAAATGCCCGAAAATCGATAGTCTCTGGGATAAAAAGTACCTGCAACCATTTTCTCGTTGAATCTCGTCACTCCATCTCATCACTAGGACGGCACGGTGGCGCTGCAGTAGAGTTGCTGCCTTACAGCGCTGGGGACCCGGGTTCGATCCTGACTACAGGTGCTGTCTGTACGGAGTTTGTACCTTCTCCCCATGACCGCCTGGATTTTCTCCGAGATCTTCGGTTTCCTCCCACACTTCAAAGACGTGCAGGTTAATTGGTTTGGTCTATGTGTAAATTGTCCCTAGTGCGTGTAGGATAATGTTAATGTGCGGTGATCGCTGGTCGGCGCGGACTCGGTGGGCCAGAGGGCCTTTATTCCGCTATGTGACTCTAAACTAAACTAAACTAAACTCCAGAAACTCACCCAGACACTTCTACTCATGGAAGATGGACACAAAATGCTGGCGTAACTCAGCAGGTCAGGCAGCACTTCCGGAGAAAAGAAATAGGCGACGCTTTGGGTTAGAACCCTTCTTCGGACTCTGAAGAATGGTCTGAAGAAGGGTTCCAACCTGACATGTCACCTATCCATTTCCCCCAGAAATGCTACCTGACCCACTGAGTTTAGTTTAGTTTAGTTTAGAAATACTGTGTGGAACAGGCCTTCCTAACACTAACACTACCCTACATACACTAGGAACAATTTACAATTCTTTTACCAAGTCAATTAACCTACAAACCTGTACATCTTTGGAGTGTGGGATGAAATGCAGAGCACCCAGAGAAAACCCACTCAGGTCACGGGAAGAACGTACAAACTCCGTACAGACTGCGCCCATCGTCAGGATCGAACCCAGGTCTCTGACACTGTAAGGCAGCAATTCTATCGTTGCGCCACTATGTCGCACGTCTCTGAGAAAAGGAATAGGCGAAGTTTCAGGTTGGAACCCTCCTTCAGACTCTGAAGAACAGTCTGAAGAAGGATTCCGGCCTGAAATGTCACCTATTCCTTTTCTCCAGAGATGCTGCCTGACCTGCTGAATTACTAATTTTGTGTCGAACTTCGGTATAAGCAGCATCTGCAGTTCCTGCCCGCACACTTCTACTCAAGGATCCCATTCATGAGGATGACCCAGCTTCCATGCTAGATATTTTAAGAATAACGTTATTCCCTTAGTAGCATTCTTTGCCTTAGAAATTAGGTCACATTGCTACAACTGAATAGTCCCAGAGCAGCCATTTTAAGGAGAGTCTCCTTGGAGCAAGGTCCAATTGTACTCAGGTAGATGCTTTATAATGTAGGCACTTACAGCTTCTTCTCAGGCTTCCCCACCCCACTCACCTGCCTCCCAAAGTGATGACTGGCTTCATTCACCAAACATTCCAAGCGCATCTCCCTACCACGTTTAGTTCAGGTTAGAGATCTGCATAGACACAGCCTTATGCTCACCGAGTCCACACTGACCATTGATCACCCATTCACACGAGCTATCCCACTTTCTCATCCACTCCCTACACACCAGGGGAAATTTACAGAGGGCCAATTAACCTGCAAACCTGCACACCTTTGGGATGTGGGAGGAATACGGAGCACCCAGAGAAAACCCATGGTCAGGGGAGAACGTCCAAACGCCATACAGACAGCACCTGTAGTCAGGGTCGAACTCGAGTCTTTGGCGCTATTAGACATCAACTCTTCCGTTGTGCCACCCTGTTGATGTAGATGATGTTGATCACAAGGGAGAACGTGAAAACTCCCCACAGAAAGTGACCAAGGTCAGGATCGATCCAAGCTCTTTGGCACAGAGAGTTAACCGCTGTGCCACCATTATGGGTCCAAACGCAATATCTGACAATGCAGAATGGGTTGGCTGATCCTATTGAACATTAGACATTAGACTTTCATAGCGAGAGGATTTGAATATAGGATCAAGGAGGTCCGACTGCAGTTGTACAGCACCCTGATGAGACCACACCTGGAGTATTATGTGCAGTTTCGGTCTCCTAATTTGAAGAAAGACATTCTTGCTATTGAGGGAGTGCAGCGTAGGTTCACAAGGTTAATTCCTGAGATAGAAACATAGAAACACAGAAACATAGAAAATAGGTGCAGAAGGAGGCCATTCGGCCCTTCGAGCCAGCGTGGAGGCCAAGTCAGTGGATATAAGGCAGAGATAGATAGATTATTGATCAGTACAGGTGTCAGAGATTATGGGGAGTAGGCAGGAGCATGGGGTTAGGAGGGAGAGATAGATCAGCAATGATCGAATGGCTGTGTAGACCCGATGGGCCGAATGATCTAATTCTAGTCCTATAACTTGTGAACTTGTGAGTTCCAATAATATGCAAAAAAAATCTCAACTTTATCTGGGTCAAAGCAGATAGTTTAGTTGGCACTTTCTGAACCACCGTACATTTGCACCTTCTCCGCCACATATGTACTGACATTGCACCACAAACACAACACAGCAACTTGTCAAGGTGACACCATTACCACCTCCCAAACTTGTGACATCCCACACCAGGATGGAGAAAGGCATGGAAATGTAATGTCTCGACCAGAAACGTCACCTATTCCTTTTCTCCAGAGATGCTACCTGACCCGCTGGTTTACTCCAGCTTTCTGTGTCTATCTTCTGAAATGTTTAGTTTACTTTAGTTTGGAGGTACAGAGCAGAAACAGGCCCTTCGGCCCACCGAGCCCGTGCCGACCAGCAATCCCCATACACCAGCACTCTCCTGCTACACTCAATCAAGGGACTATTTACAATTTTTACCAAAGCCAATTAACCTACAACCCTGTGCGACTCTGGAGTGTGGGAGGAAACCGAACCACCCGGAGAAAACCCACGCGGTCACGGGAGAACGTACAAACTCTGCACATACAGCACCCGCAGTCAGGATCGAACCCGGGCTTCTGGCGCTGTGAAGCAGCAAATCTGCCGCTGTGCCACCGTGCCTCTCTGCTTTCATTTTCCAGATTCCCTTCCAGTCACACTATCCTAAACTGGAAATACAGATATGGAAATACTGATGAAGGATCTCAACCCAAAACGTCACCTATTCCTTTTCTCCATAGATGCTGCCTGACCCGTTGGGTTACTCCAGCATGTTGCGTCTAATACAGATATACCTGTGCCTCCATTGTTGCTACATACCAGGATTCCCCACCCAACAGCCCATTAGGATGTCTTCACTTAAGGGACTTCAGTGGTTGATGGCAGTAATCCTGTACCACCTTCTTATGCAACATCGGAAAAGATAAAACCTATCTACAGACTGTCCATGAATCAAATAAACTGTCATTTGATTTTGCAAACTTTATTATTGGCAAAATTCAGATGCAGGCTTCCGTTGAAAATTTAAGGTTAGAACTGCAGCAAAAAGCTACTGGTGTACATTAACTGCATATTAGCTGAAAAGTTGGAACCATTATGATCCATTAGCTAATTGCTCAGTGCAGACTTTTTCCTGTGTGTTGCCTAGTGTTATACACAGATAAATTGCTCAAGGAAAAGGATGAAAGCATATCTTAGATGATATGTAGTAGAATAGAGGCAGAGTCTAGGACCGGAGGCCACAGCCTCAGAATAAAAAGACGTACCTTTAGATGGAAGATGAGAAGGAATTTCTTTAGTCAGAGGGTGGTGAATCTGGGGAATTCAGTGCCACTGACGGCTGTGGAGGCCAAGACAATGGATATCTTTAACGTGTCGTTCTTGATTAGTCAGGGGTTATGCGAGAAGGCAGGGGAAGGGGGTTGAGAGGGAAAGATAGATCAGTCATGATTGAATGGCGGAGTGGACTTGATGGGCCAAATGGCCTAATTCTGTTCCTAGAACTTATGAACAGAGAGTAATGCTCAACAGGTAAAGGCCCTTTGGCTCACGATGTTTATTCCAAACAATACGGCAAGTTAAACTAATGTCCTCTGCCTGCACATGATCCATAACCCAGTGTTCCCTGAATATCCATGTGCCTATCCTAAAGCCTCTGAATGCATGTTAAAAATGTTTCCGTCAGAAACCTACCTAGCTTTCTGCATGTGCACCTGTAGGTTCTGTGCCTAAAATATTGTCAACTATAAAGTAACAAGCATTTACAATGTCCACCTTCTTTAGTGCAACTTAGGTTTGTTAATTTAAGCATATTCCCATGTTAAAAAATATTATGCTTTCACTTCAGAATGCCCATTAATTCATTTTTTTTTACATCAGATAATGGGCAGTGACATACAGATAGAGATCTATTAATTTATAGTTGAAATTTCTCACCAAGCTGCAGTATTTTTGATCATTCTGTTTTGCCAGATTACCGGTATCTCATTTGCCATTTGTCAAGGTGGTGCAGCGGTAGAGTTGCTGCCTTAGAGCCCCAGCGACCCGGGTTCGATCCTCACTATGGGTGCTGTCTGTACGGAGTTCTCCCCGTGACCTTGTGGGGTTTTTTCGGGGTGCTCCAGTTTCCTCCCACTTTCCAAAGACGTGCAGGTTTGTAGATGAATTGGCTTTGGTAAAAATTGTAAATTGTCAATAGACAATAGACAAGAGTAGGCCATTCGGCCCTTCGAGCCAGGACCGCTATTCATAGAAACATAGAAACATAGAAATTAGGTGCAGGAGTAGGCCATTCGGCCCTTCGAGCCTGCACCGCCATTCAATATGATCATGGCTGATCATCCAACTCAGTATCCCGTACCTGCCTTCTCTCCATACCCTCTGATCCCCTTAGCCACAAGGGCCACATCTAACTCCCTCTTAAATATAGCCAATGAACTGGCCTCGACTACCCTCTGTGGCAGAGAGTTCCAGAGATTCACCACTCTCTGTGTGAAAAAAGTTCTTCTCATCTCGGTTTTAAAGGATTTCCCCCTTATCCTTAAGCTGTGACCCCTTGTCCTGGACTTCCCCAACATCGGGAACAATCTTCCTGCATCTAGCCTGTCCAACCCCTTAAGAATTTTATAAGTTTCTATAAGATCCCCTCTCAATCTCCTAAATTCTAGAGAGTATAAACCAAGTCTATCCAGTCTTTCTTCATAAGACAGTCCTGACATCCCAGGAATCAGTCTGGTGAACCTTCTCTGCACTCCCTCTATGGCAATAATGTCCTTCCTCAGATTTGGAGACCAAAACTGTACGCAATACACCAGGTGTGGTCTCACCAAGACCCTGTACAACTGCAGTAGAACCTCCCTGCTCCTATACTCAAATCCTTTTGCTATGAAAGCTAACATACCATTCGCTTTCTTCACTGCCTGCTGCACCTGCATGCCCACTTTCAATGACTGGTGTACCATGACACCCAGGTCTCGCTGCATCTCCCCTTTTCCTAGTCGGCCACCATTTAGATAATAGTCTGCTTTCATGTTTTTGCCACCAAAATGGATAACCTCACATTTATCCACATTATACTGCATCTGCCAAACATTTGCCCACTCACCCAGCCTATCCAAGTCACCTTGCAGTCTCCTAGCATCCTCCTCACAGCTAACACTGCCCCCCAGCTTAGTGTCATCCGCAAACTTGGAGATATTGCCTTCAATTCCCTCATCCAGATCATTAATATATATTGTAAATAGCTGGGGTCCCAGCACTGAGCCTTGCGGTACCCCACTAGTCACTGCCTGCCATTGTGAAAAGGACCCGTTTACTCCTACTCTTTGCTTCCTGTTTGCCAGCCAGTTCTCTATCCACATCAATACTGAACCCCCAATGCCGTGTGCTTTAAGTTTGTAAACTAATCTCTTATGTGGGACCTTGTCGAAAGCCTTCTGGAAGTCCAGATACACCACATCCACTGGTTCTCCCCTATCCACGCTACTAGTTACATCCTCGAAAAATTCTATAAGATTCGTCAGACATGATTTACCTTTTGTAAATCCATGCTGACTTTGTCCAATGATTTCACCACTTTCCAAATGTGCTGCTATCCCATCTTTAATAACTGACTCTAGCAGTTTCCCCACTACCGATGTTAGACTAACTGGTCTGTAATTCCCCGTTTTCTCTCTCCTTCCCTTCTTAAAAAGTGGGGTTACGTTTGCTACCCGCCAATCCTCAGGAACTACTCCAGAATCTAAAGAGTTTTGAAAGATTATTACTAATGCATCCACTATTTCTGGAGCTAATTCAATGTGATCATGGCTGATTAATCAGTACCCCGTTCCTGCCTTCTCCCCATATCCCCTGACTCCGCTATTTTTAAGAGCCCTAACTAGCGCTCTCTTGAAAGCATCCAGAGAACCTGCCTCCACCGCCCTCTGAGGAAGAGAATTTCACAGTCTCACCACTCTCTGTGAGAAAAAGCGTTTCCTCATCTCTGTTCTAAATGGCTTACTCCTTATTCTTAAACTGTGGCCCCTAGTTCTGGACTCCCTAGTGTGTGTAGGAAAGTACTAGTGTGCGAGGATCGCTGGTCAGTGTGGATGGTGGGCCAGAGGGCCTGTTTCCGCGCTGTATCTCTAAACTAAATGACAACATCAAAGACATAAAAATGATGTGATCTTTCATGCAGATTTTGTTTTAATCCATCCATCAAGGTGCATCTTGTTAATTTTTGACAGCTATGCAGAGATACTTGCATATGTTTTAATTTAGTTTACTTGCAAGCTATTCGGTTGATTCTATATTCAGGAAAACCAACTCTTCCACAGAGGATGTAAAAATTCTCCCTGGGGACTGAATGCTTGCTCCATCACCTCAAGTATTAACTGTTCTACTGACAAAGTTAATTCTAGATTTCTTGCATGTGAGTTTGGGTCAAAGGTCCAGGAAAAAGCTTCCAAACTCAGTGAGCTGCTAGTTTCCTTTTCAATTATATGAGGAAAGCAATCTACTGTGCAGGGGCAAGTTCATTCTATTGTTGAAATAATATGCTTACAGTTCAGTTTAGTTTATTGTCATGTGTACACAGAGGGTGCAGTGAATAGCTTTTTGTTGCGTGCATAGCAGTTAGCAGAAAGAGAATACATAATTGTCAATACAATCCATTGACAGTGTATAGATACATGATAAGGGAATAACGTTTAGTGCAAAGTAAAGCCAGCAAAGTCCGGTCTAGTCTGAGGGACATCAAAGAGGTACACGCTGGAACTCTACCAAATATCTGGTTTACCATGCCTAATTTGTAATGGAGGAAGTCCACTCCGAACTAACGCAGCTATGTATACACTTTAAACGGGACGCCCCCCTTTCCACACTCTCAATAACACAACAGTTAGCGTGGCACGGTGGTGTAGCGGTAATGCTGCTGCCTTACACTGCCCGAGAACCGGGTTCGATTCGGACTGCGGGTGTTTGTCTGTACAGAGTTTGTACATTCTCCCTGTGACACATGGGCTTTTCTCCAGGAGCTCCCGTTTCCTCCCACACGTTGTAGGTTAGTTGGCTTTGGTAAATTTGTAAATTGTCCCCAATGTTAGTGAGGGGATCGCTGGTCAAAATGGACTCTGTGGGTCGAAGGGCCTATTTCTATGGTGCGTCTCTAAACCAAACAGTTACATCTTTGAGGGTATAGAGTGGACCTTCCATGACATAGGGTTCCCCACTTTGTGGTTCCCCACTTCCCGACAGGGTTGACCGTGGTCGGTGGGGGCGCTGCGAGACGGCTGCCCTGCCAGCAGCGTGTTAGTTATTTCTACTTTTTTTGTTTTTTTAGTACAGTATGTCCAAATGTTTGTTCTAGTGTCTCTCAGTGTGTCTTGTGTGGGGAGTGGTGAGGGGGGATAAGGGGGGAACCGCTTTCGGTAGCCTCCTCCACGGAGAGGTGACTTTTTCCATGTCGCCACCCTCGCGGCCTAACAACAAGGATCGGTGCGGCCTTTCCCGGAGTCGGGCCCGGAGCTTCAGCAGCAGGCGCAGTGTGAACTTTTTATCGTGGAGCGGGAAAGCCCTCACCTGGGGTCGCCAGAAGGGAATGCTCCGATCGCTGGCCCGCCGACTGTTACATCCTGAAGATGCGGTCTGCGGAGCCTGGGGTCCCTCGTTGGGGGCCCCGGAGGAGAAGAGCTCTGACCGCCGGCCCGCGGCCTACATCATCTTGAAGCCGCAATCTCCAGTAGGGAAGCACCGATTCGGGACTTACCTTGCCTGTACATCTGGCTGCCCGCAGCGGTGACTGCGGAGGTTTGTGGTCCCGACCACGGGGGAAAATGGAGGAGGACTGACTGAACTTTGTGCCTTCCACGACAGTGATGAATGCTGTGGTGGATGTTTTTGTGTTAAATTTTTATTGTGTATTGTGTGTTCATTTTTATTGTACTACTGCTGGCAAATTCATTTCATTGCATTTCATTGTGTATGTGACGAATAAATCTGACTATTGACTATTGACTATTATATACATGGCGTCAACTAAGAATGCAAATTGGCCAAATCGGCAAGAAAGCCTCGTAAGTGGGGTCAGCAGACGGGTCTTAAATTATAGAATAGTTTAGTTTAGTTTATAGATACAGTGCGGAAAAAGGTCCTTCAGCCCACCGAGTCCGCGCCAAGCTGCAAGCGCTGTAAGGCAGCAACTCTACCGCTGCGCCATCGTGCCGCAGCTAGTTCATAAGTTGATAAAAAATATGCATGCAATCAGAAAAGAGACTGATCAAACTTAAGATAGATACAAGGTGCTGGTATAACTCAGCATGTCAGGCAGCATCTCTGGAGAAAAAGGATGGGTAATATTTCGGGTCGGAACCCTTCTTCAGACTGAAAGTGATGAAACTTAAGGCGTGCAAGTATGAGATATGACACCAAAAAAAAGAACGAACATTATAAACAGTTAACCCTTGAAAGGGGAATTGAAAACCAACGATGATGTTATAGATCAGTGTTACTCATGTTATGAGTCATACTTTGTAGCCACGCCCACTAGTTTAACAGAAAGCTTCTCAGCCCTTTCTCCCTCAGTCTTGAGTTGCGTATTACGATGAAGTTACCTATGCTGTCACGCTAATAAAGTCTTTGTATCTTAATCACTGCGTGTGACCTGAGTTATTCCAACAGCAGAAGCTCGATATGGTGTCAGAAGTTTACGGACTCACTCCTTGCTTAATTATGTTGCTTATAATTTAGTTTGTTGTTTTCTCCGGTAAATATTACTAAGGCTTCTGCTCTCAGAAAACCAGAGATCCTTGTGTTTGACGAAGACCTCGCAGAATGGTGACGCATATTTGAAGAGGATTTCTCAACTTACATTGAAGCAGCTGACTATACTGCTGCTCCCGGTGTTCGAGCGTCAATTCTTCTTAATCTAGCAGGCACAGAAGCTGCCCGACATGCTAGAAGATTTCATTATGAACCGGCTATGTTTGAGCCAGCTTGTGTCCAGATCGCTCCCGCTGAGTATCCGGGACCCTGATTGCCTACTATGCAAATTCCGACAGTTATGTGAGTTATGCACTAACTTGGTCATGGAGAGGCTTATCAAATCTCTCGCCATTCTCCTCAAGTGCCTGACAACTCTATTGTGAGACTAATCGACAATTGTTTTAACTGTGGGGGTTCGCATACAGCTGCTCATGACCGTTGCCCTGCGTATGGAAAATGATGTCAATTTTGTAACAAAAAGAATAATTTCTTCAAATGCTGCCACTCGCGTAGCAACAGAGTTCAAAACAAGGAGATCTTTTAAAGGTTTTGACTTGGATGTGCATTCTCTGTCTGACTCAATACACAAACAACTAGACCCCAAGGTCGCTTTGCTCGTTAATGGCAAGAACTTTTATCTGAAAGTTGACACAGGGGCCAGATGTAATGTGATCTGTCTCGCTGTGTTGAAAAAGTTACGAAAAACAGAGAATGTCACTCCTACGGCTGCCTCCCTTCTCCCATTTGCAGGAGGTCCAGTGCACCCTATCGGTCAAGTCGAGTTTCGCTGCTGTCTTAACTCACGTGTCCACAACCTGAGTTTCTATGTTGTTCGTGAGTATGTGCCATCCCTGCTGGGTGCCAACGCTTGTCACGACCTGGGACTTGTCTCTTTCAGCCCTTCTGTTTGTCATCTGACTACAACCTGTGACTATAGCCAACAAATCCTGACACAATACAACACTTTGTTTTACGACAAGCTGGGCAGGTTGCCTGTTAGGTACACAATTACCATTAACCCTGACAACTTAATCCCAGTTGTCCGTCCAGCACACAAGATTCCCCATGCTATGCGAGATCATGCTCAAAGTGAACACAACAGAATGGTGTCTCTAGGTGTGATTGCTCCCGTCGCTGATCCCTCGGATTGGGTCTCCACCATGGTTGTGGCAACGAAGAAGAATAAAGACAAAATACGGATTTGAATCAACCCTAAGGACTTAAACACCGCCATTAAACGACCTCACTATCCCATGCGCACTGTGGACGAGATTGCAGCGCAGATGGCCGAGACAACTGTATTCACGGTACTAGATGCCAAGAGTTCATTCTGGCAGATTTCGCTGGAACACAATTCCTCCAAGTTAATCAACTTCAGCACACCGTTCGGGCGTTACAGATTTCTTCGCATGCCTTTTGGCATAAGCTCTGCCAGTGATGTATTTCAACAAGCTATAGAGCAGTTGTTTGCGGGTGACCCATGCTCCATTGTAGTGGATGACATCCTCGTTGCTGGATGAACTGTCGAAGAACACGATGCTAATCTGAGAAAGGTCCTGGATCGCGCCAAGGACATTAACTGCAAGCTAAACCCTCAAAAATGCAAATTCAGGGTAAGTCAGGTGAAATACATAGGCCATGTGTTCACTAAGGACGGCCTATAAAAGGGATCTAGCAAAAACCAGTGCCATCAACGAGCTCCCAGCATCCACAGACGTGCTCGGTCTGCAAAGGTTCCTTGGCATGGTGAACTACTTGAGCAAATTCATTCCGGAATTCAGTGAAATATCAGTTGCACCTGCTTACACACAAAGACACTGCTTGGACCTGGCACGAGCAACAGCAGAGGGTGTTCGACACCAAGTGGTTAATGGTGGCAGCGTTTGCAAACTGACAAAGGCCATGACCGTATCGGTGTAATTTCTGGAACTCCTTCTGAGCCATGCTCATATCTGGTCAGTGCCGATGGCGGCACCTACAGGCATAACAGACAACATATCCTGCCTGTGAATGAGCCAGTTCCTCCTCCGTATTATCCAGACCGTACAAGTGTACTGCCGTCCGTGTCCAGCGGCATTGAACCGCCTACAACAGCACAACAACCCACTTCGGGAGCGGCTGCTTTGCCAGTGGCGACGCCCCCTCCACCTGTGTCACAGTCCCCTGTTTCATCAACGGGAATGCTGGATCAATCTCCAACACCCGTGAAGCCACTGGCTCTGTCCCCGGTGGGGAAAAACGGAAATGTTCTATTATCGCACACGTGCTGGTCGTGTTTGCAAGCCCACCGTGAAGCACCCGGGCTGTGTTTGACTTTCCTCCAGCTTATTATCAATTGCTATGCAAGCTTTATTTAGTCAATGGTTTTGTACTGACATTTAATTCTTTAAGAGGGAGGATGTAGATCAGTGTCACTCATGTTATGAGTCATACTTTGTAGCCACGCCCACTAGTTTAACAGACAGCTTCTCAACCCTTTCTCCCTCAGTCTTGAGTTGCGTATTAAGATGAAGTTACCTATGCTTTAACACTAATAAAGTCTTTGTATCTTAATCACTGTGTGTGACCCGAGTTATTCCAACAGCAGAAGCTCGACAAGGACCCAAAGATAGACACACAAAAAGCTGGAGTAACTCAATGGGAGAGAGGAGGTGAACTTCTCCAAAGTAGGCATACCTTGAGGAGACTTTGCAGTGGAGTAGACGAAATGTGTAGGAAGGAACTGCAGATGCTGGTTTAAACCAAAGATAGACACAACATGCTGGAGTAACTCAGAGGGACAGACAGCATCTCTGAAGTGAAGGAATGGGTGACGTTTCGGGTCGGGTCCCTCCTTCAGACTGAGAGTCAGGGGAAAGGGGATCGAGATATATAGTCGGTGATGTAGAGAGATATAGGATAAATGAATGAATCACAGAAGGGGTGCAGAGAGAGAGAGGATGTTGCAGAACTCTCGTCGGAGAGAGAAGCCGAACTTCTTCAAAGTAGACATACCCTGAGGAGACTTCGCAGTGGAGTCTCATTAAGTTTGATGATTGCACGTTTTGGCGATAATGACCCATTCGATGTTACACGATAAATAGACAAACTGGGAGAAACTGATAAGAAAAACAAGGTGTGATTGAACGACACAGTAATTCCTCATGTATTGTGGAGAAACACAGTCACCGACACACAAGGGAGGCACTCAGTGTTGGAGAGAGTGCAGGGAACACCATTGAAACCGATCCCCTATCTAGGAATTCCCTTGCCTGCACTCTCCAGCCTGTTATCCATCAGTTACATTTAATGTGGTCTTGAAGCACATGGAGTGGATTTGTAGATGGACTAGAGCGAGTCATTGGAATTTAATAGCAATTTTGTGCAGTAATTGGCATGTTACACTGGGGTCTGCAATGTATGAACTTAGATGCGTAAAATGACCTAATGTATTCCTTCTAGCCTGTGATGTTAGAGAACCTATTTGATTTTTCATACATATTATAACAGGAAATTTTTGCACCGATTTGCTCTCCTCTAATTTCTCCACATTTTTGCATCTCCCGCCAACACATCTGCAATTTTATGACATAAAATACTTTTGTTTGTTTAGAGGTTATAAGATCATAAGTGAGAGGAGCAGAATAAGGTCATTCGGCCCATCAAGTTTACTCCGCCATTCAATCATGGCTGATCTATCTCTCCCATCCTAACCTCATTATCTTGCCTTCTCCCCGTAATCTCCGACTCCCGTACTAATCAAGAATCTATCTATCCACTGACTTGGCCTCCACAGCCTACTGTGGCAAAGAATTCCACATATTCACCACCCTCGGACTAAAGAAATCCCTCCCCATCTCCTTCCTAAAGGAACGTCCTTTAATTCTGTGGCTATGACCGCTAGTCCTAGACTCTCCCACTAGTGGAAACATCCTCCCCACATCCACTCTATCCAAGTCTTTCACAATTCGGTACATTTCAATGAGGTCCCCCCATACTTCTAAACTCCAGTGAGATTCAGGCCCATCGGCTCACTGAGTCCACGTCAACCAGCGATCCCCGCACATTAACACTATCCTAGACACACCAGGGACAATTTACAGTTATACCAATCCAATTAACCTACAGACCTGTACATCTTTGGAGTGTGGAAGGAAACAGGAGATCCCAGAGAAAACCAATGCAGGTCACTGGGAGAATGTACAAACTGCGTCCGGCCAGCACCCACTGTCAGGATCGAACTTGGATCTCTGGCGCTGTATGGCAGCAACTCTACCGCTGCGCCACCGCACTAAGATACTGATAATAGTACATTTTTGTTCAGATGACAATGATTTTAGAAACGTTTCCTTTTTTTTAAAAAAGGTTATTCAGTGTTCCTCGTAATCTCTTCAGATTGAGTCTGGGCACCATGTTATAGGAAATATGTTGTCAAGCTGGAAAGGGTACAGAGAAGATTTACATTGATGTTACCAGGACTCGAGCGTCTGAGCTATAGGGAGATGTTGAGCAGGCTGGGACACTATTCCTTGAAGCACAGGAGCATGAGGGGTGATCTTATAGAGGTGTATAAAATCATGAGATCGGGTGGATGCACTAAACCCCTTGCCACAGTAGAGGAATGGAGGACCAGAGGAAATAGGTTCAAGGTGAAGGGGAAAAGACTTAATGGGAATCTGAGGGGAAACTTTTTCACACAAATGGTGGTGGCTGTATAGAACGAGCTGCCAGAAGAGGTAGTTGAGGCAGCGACTATTCCAACGTTTAAGGAACAGTTAGACAGGTACATGGATAGGACAGGTTTGGAGGAATATGGGCCAAATGGTGTAGCTGGGACATGTTGGCCATTGTGGGCAAGTTGGGCCGGAAGGTTTGTTTCAATGTTGCATCACCCTGTGACTTGCTTCTAGTTCATTTCTGTTGTTTCTAAGACCAAAGTGGGAACCATTAAACTTCCTCAGTTGAAGCAGTGGACTGTTTTAGGGTTAGGTGGGTTGTTTTCTTTGTGAGGCGATGCATTCCTTTTGCAGGGCTAATGCTGGCGGTACTGACTCAAAGGGCCGAATGGCCTCATCCTACACCTATTTTTGATGTTTCTATGTTGCTCTATACACATCTACTGTATCCGCTGTGTGGACTCCCGTACATCAGCGAGACCGGACACAAACTCGGCAATCATTTCGCTTAACACCTCTGCTCAGTCCGCCTAAACCTACCTGATCTCCCGGATGCTAAACTCTTTAACTCCCTCTCTCATTCCCACACTAACCTTTCTGTCCTGGGCCTCCTCCATTGTCAGAGTGAGCTCCAGCACAAATCGGAGGAACAACACCTCATATTTTGCTTAGGCAGCTTACACCCCAGCGGTGTGAACATTGACTTCTCTAACTTCAAGTAACCCTTGCTTTCCCTCTCTATCCATCCCTCCCCCTTCCCAGTTCTCCGACCAGTCTGACTGTCTCCGATTACATATTATCTCTGTTTGCTTTCCTTGTACCTTCTCCCAACTACCAATGATTTACTTGCAATTTTCCTTGATACTCATCCCCTTTGTTTTGGTTTCACACCATGCACTTCCTTATCTCTGTATCTCCCTCCCCCCTGACCCTCAGTCTGAGGAAGGGTCTCATCCCAAAAACGTCACCCACTTCTTCTATCCAGAGATGCCGCCTGTCCCGCTGAGTTACTTCACCACTTTGTGTCTATCTTACACAGGGCTTGTGTAGTTCCTGTGCATGACCTCACAATTCTCAATGCTATTCCAAATGCTCTTTCTCCTCTTCGAAGCAGCTATGGGACAGAGACCCCCTCGGAGCCAGTGAAATGTTTCAATTTCTTCAAAAGAAGTAAGCCTTCACCCAACCCCTTGCAGGAAAATAGTCATAGAGGCATACACCAAGGAAACAAGCCCCTCAGTCCAACTTGCCCACACCGACCAGCAATCAGCTCGTACACTAACGCTCCTATACACTAGGGACAAGTTTTTTAACCGTAGCCAATTAACCTACAAACCTGTACATCTTTAGAGTGTGGGAAGAAAACCCACGTAGGTCACAGGAAGAACGTACAAACTCCATACAGACCATACCCGTAGTCAGGATCAAACCCGAGTCTCTGGCGCTGTAAGAAGCAACTCTACTGTATCCAGACTGATCCAAATCCAGGGGACCATGCTATCTCCGGTCTACAAGTTGGTGTCGAAGGAAACAGGCATAAGTGTACAGACAACTGGTCACACACGAGGACATCATTTACACCTTTCCCCCGGCACAAAATTACTCAAGTTGGTGAATGTTGGCTAATCTATAATATCTACACAAAGTGCTCTGTACTCTGAAGCCCAAATGGATCAGGTTACAAGCACTTGCCCAGATGTGAAGTTGACATCCTATGTACACGGAACATGGTATCATGTGCAGAAACTATGTTTTGATCAAAGCAACTGTTCCAGAAAGCTCTCTTGGTACTTTAGTAAAAAGAGCTCTGGCTCTGATGTGCAGGAAGGAACTGCAGACGCACAAAAATATAGGCACTAAACTAAACTAAACTAAACTTTGTGCTGTTGTTAAATAATGTCCTGAGGTCCATGTGTTGTACAGCTATTATAATCTTTGTCATACAGAAGTTTCCACAGTGACAGACACAAAAAGCTGGAGTAACTCAGCGGGACAGGCAGCATCTCTGGATAGAAGGAATGGGTGATGTTTCGGGCCGAGACCCTTCTTCAGACTGCCTATACTCAGTCCCAGGTGACAAGCACTGCTGTGGAATTTATTTCCTTTGACAAATCGAGGCTCTGCAGGAAAGGCTCTGTCGCCAGGATCTTCTAAAATATCACCCGTCCGTGCAATTCAACCTAAAAATGAACCAAGACTCAAATGCTGCATGTTCGTGTCCTTCAGAGAGTAAATCCCTGGTATATATGATTCTCACAGCTGCCTCGGCAAGGCCAGCAGCATAATCAAGGATGAGTCGCACCTTGGCCGCTTCCTCTTCTCCCCTCTCCAAATCGGGCAAAAGGTACAGAAGTGTGAAAACGCACACCTCCAGATTCAGGGACGGTTTCTTCCCAGCTGATGTCAGGCAACTGAATCATCCTAACACAACCAAAGAGCAGTCCCGAACTACTATCTGCCTCAGTGCTGACTCTCGGACTATCTTTGATCGGACTTTACTGGCTTTACCTTGCACTAAACGTTATTCCCTTATCGTGTAGCTATACACTGAAAATGTCTCGATTGTAATCACGTATATTGTCTTTCCGCCGCCCGAATAGCAAATAGCCCTGATTCACACAAAAAAAAACATAATTAATTTCTAATCCAGTTTCTAAATATTAATAGCTTAAAGCCTCTTCAATCTTCCAGTCAAATTACTTTGGGGCATCTGACATGGTTAATCATTCAATTTGTTTCAGAATATTTAAGTTTCATCAAGTTTCCACAATGCGTAGATTTGACAGGAATTTTTGACCAAGCACAAATTGCTTACCCTACAGGAAGCATGTAGTTTGCATCAACGGAGAATGGTAAATATCTGATTCAGCCATTAATTAGCTTACACTGTCAAAAGAAGGAGCATTTTCAGAATACAGAAGCTACCGATGAAACAGAAGGGTTATTAGATGCCCGATGCAGTAACCCGAGATTGGAGGCCAATTTGTTTTTCCCCTTAGGTAATTCTCTGAGCATAAAATATTCTAAATAAGCTATTGCAATGCAAACTAATATGGGTCGCTGCAGAAAGTCAGATCACAGAAGATAAAACTCCAGTAAAAATAGACCTATTTAAAATATCTTGGCATGCAAAAATATTCCTCTCTAAGCAATTATAATAAGCCAAAGATACTGTAAATCTGAAAGGTTAAATCTAGTTACTTATGGAGACTGCAAATTATTAAGTTAAATTAAATTCTATACCACGCCAACTTCTTAATCATTTTGAACTTCAGGACTAAACTTTATCTCTTGCCATTTGTGTTTCAGTGTTGGAATTGATTCCCTGACCATGGCCATCACCAAAGATACTCCGCTATGGAGCAGTATCTTTGGCCATCACTCCACACTTGATAAACACAGATGATTCCTCCACAACTCTGTTCAGCGATGCCGCCAAAGTTTGGTGACTCATAGCGTGCTGGTCACAGACAAGGATCCACTATATTCTAGTTTAGTTTAGTTTTTGAACAGGCCCTTTGGCCCACTGGGTCCGCGCCGACCAGCGATACCCGCACACCAACACTGTCATACACACACCAGGGGCAATTTGCAATATTTACCGATGCCAATGAACCTACAAGCCCGTATACCTTTGGAGTGTGAGAGCAAGCACACGCGGTCACAGGGAGAAGGAACAAACTACACACAGTCAACACCCGAGTTCAGGATCATAGAAACATAGAAAAAAGGTGCAGGAGTAGGCCATTCGGCCCTTCGAGCCTGCACCGCCATTCAATATGTGTCCTGTGTCATGAGGCAGCAGGACATTGCAACACATTCAGGAGAATTGGATTAACAGGGAGAGATAGATCAGCCATGGTTGAATGGCATAGTAGACTTGATGGGCCGAATGGCCTAATTCTTCTCCTATTCCTTATGACCTTATGACATGCGCTTCTCAAAATGCTACAGTTGAACAAAAACATTGTTGACATTGTTAGTATTGTGGACAAAATTGTCTTTACATCAGTTCTGCTGCTGTTTACGAAAACATGGCATAGGTATAACAATACCCATCACAATTCTGGTATCAGAAAGCCTGGCCTCCTCCACTGTCAGAGTGAGGGCTACGCGCAAATTGAGAACAGCAGCAAATATTTTGCCTGGGCAGCTTACAACCCAACGGTATGAACATTGATTTATCTAACTTCAAGTAACCCTTGTATCCCCTCCATCCTTCGCCCACCCTAGTCTTCATGCTAGTTTCACTGCAGACCTACTTAGTTTAACTGTTTGTATCCACTCCAGTTATCATCTTCCCCACAGCCAACAATGGACCATTGTGGGCTCCTTGATCTCCTTTGCTTGATCATCGTTGCTGACTGATTTGTCCTTTTCATACCTGTCATTCTTCGGTCCTTTTCATTCCTCTCGTTTCCCTCTCCCCTGACTCTCAGTTTGAAGAAGGGTCTCGAACCAAAAGATCACCTATTCCTTTTCTCCAAAGAAAGCTGCCTGACTGGCTGAGTGACTCCAGCATTTTGCATCTGTCTTTGATCTCACTGCTACCAGACAGAAACTCCATTGGAGTCAAAGCTGCTGATGGTGGCAATGTTGTAAATAACTGCACCACAGGACTCTGAAAATTGACCTTAAGATTTAACAATTTAATTTACACAATAAAAGGCTTACATTGTCACAGTATTATTCCATCCAATTGTATCAACTCATTCCTGATGTGCCATTCATGTGTGTTCATCTAAATTTCTAATGCAATCAAAGATGATCTAATTACGATATATTCAAATAGCTTCATACATTCTTGAAATAGAATATGAATGTGATATTAATATTTAATGCTATGCTGTAATCATAGAGGCAGTCACTGAGAATTGTATGTGCGGTTTAGCCGATCATTACTCAAACTGACTTTATCAAAGAACTGGCTCCTAACAAAAGGAATGAATATTTTAAATATTTCAGAGAAGCTTAACCTTTGCAAATGCATTGACAGATATTCCCATCTCATATCAGTGCTTGCGTTTTTAGTTTTAGTTTAAAGATACAGTGCGGAAACAGGTCCTTCGGCGCACCGGGTCCGCGCCGACCAGCGATCCCCGCAAATTAACAACATGCTGCACACACGAGGGACAATTTTTACATTTACCAAGCCAATTAACCTACAAACCTGAACATCTTTAGACTGCGGGGGGATAGCGAAGATCTCGGAGAAAACCCACGCAGGTCACGGGGAGAATGTACAAACTGCATACAGACAGCACCCATAGTTAGGATCGAACCCGGGTCTCTGGTGCTGCAATCTCTATAAGGCAGCAACTCTACTGCTGTGCCACTGTGCCGCCCTGCATTATTTAATTGCTATTTTGGAAGGATTAGTCCAACGTTCAATCTATACTGGTTGGGTAAAGAAGTAAATTTGTCGTGGTTTTACATTAACTGTGCAAAGAAGTATGTAGGTTAATTGGCTTCGGTAAAAATTGCACAATGCCCCCAGTGTATAGGATAGTTTTAGTTTAGTTTTGAGATACTGCACGGAAACAATATCTTCAGCCTACCGACTCCGTGCCGACCAATGATCACCCAATACACTAACACTGTCTGACACACTATCTTCAACCTCTCACTTCTGAGGTCTGAGGTCCCCACCTGCTTTAAAAGGGCATCAATTATACCGGTGCCCAAGAAGAGCAAGGTGATGTGCCTCAATAACTATCGACCAGTGGCACTGACGTCAGTGATGATGAAGTGCTTTGAGAGGTTGATCATGGAGCAAATCAACTCCTACCTCGACAAAAACCTGGACCCACTGCAGGTCGCCTACCGCCACAACAGATCAACGGTGGATGCGATCTCGCTGGCTCTCCACTCCGCTCTGGACCACTTGGACAACAAAAACTCATATGTCAGGCTGTTATTCATTGAATACAGCTCGGCATTTAATACAATCATCCCCTCCAAACTCGCAGAACTGGGTCTCTGCGCATCGCTCTGCAATTGGATCCTCGACTTCCTAATTCACAGACCACAGACTGTTCGTGTTGGTGGAAATGTGTCAGCCTCGATAACAATCAGCACGGGAGCACCTCAAGGCTGCGTGCTCAGCCCCCTGCTGTACTCACTCTATACCCATGACTGCGTAGCCTGTCATAGTGCGAACTCCATCATCAAGTTCGCTGACGACACCACTGTTGTGGGACGTATCACTGATAGGGACAAGTCAGAGTATAGAAGAGAGATCGACTGACTGACCAAATGGTGCCGGCACAATAACCTGGCCCTCAACACCAGCAAAACCAAGGAACTGATTGTAGACTTTGGAAGGGGTAGGATGGGGACCCACAGCCCCGTTAATATCAACGGGTCGATGGTGGAAAGGGTCAAGAGCTTCAAATTTGTAGACTTTGGAAGGGGTAGGATGGGGACCCACAGCCCCGTTAATATCAACGGGTCGATGGTGGAAAGGGTCAAGAGCTTCAAATTCCTGGGCGTGCACATCTCTGAAGATCTCTCCTGGTCCGAGAACACTGAAGCAATTATAAAGAAAGCACATCAGCACCTCTACTTCCTGAGAAGTTTACGGAGAGTCGGTATGTCAAGGAGGACTCTCTCTAACTTCTACAGGTGCACAGTAGAGAGCATGCTGACCGGTTGCATCATGACTTGGTTCGGCAACTTGAGCGCCCAGGAGCGGAAAAGACAACAAAAAGTCGTAAACACTGCCCAGTCCATCATCGGCTCTGACCCCCCTATCATCGAGGGGATCTATCGCAGTCACTGCCTCAAGAAGGCTGGCAGCATCATCAAGGACCCACACCATCCTGGCCACACACTCATCTCCCTGCTACCTTCAGGTAGAAGGTACAGGAGCCTGAAGACTGCAACGACCAGTTTCAGGAACAGCTTCTTCCCCACAGCAATCAGGCTATTAAACTCAACTCAAACACAAATCTGAACATTAATAGACCATTATCTGTTTATTTGCACTTTATCTGTTTATTTATTCATGTGTGCATATATTTTTTTAATGGTATATTGACACACTGATCTATTCTGTATTCATGCCTACTATATTCTGTTGTGCTGAAGCAAAGCAAGAATTTCATTGTTCTGGGACACATGACAACTCTCTTGAACTTGAACTTGAACACTAGGGATAATTTACAATTTTACCAAAGGCAATTATTCTACAAACCTGTACGTCTTTAGAGTGTGGGAGGAAACTGGAGAACCCGGAGAAAACCTACAGAGTTCACGGGGAGAACCAACAAACTTCATACGGACAGCATCCGTGGTCAGGGTCGAACCCGGCTGTCTGGCACTGTAAGGCAGCAACTCTACTGCTGCGCCACCATCCCACCCATCTACGTGGATCGCTGGTTGCCCCGGACCCGGTGGGCCAAAGGGCCTTTTTCCACACTGTATCTCTAAACTAAACTAAATTTATAGAATACATATATATTGTTGCAACATATTCCAAGCTTTATTTGCTCTTCTCCATTATTGGGTATGAAGCATTGAATTTATTGGTGTTTCATTGACAAATTATAGGCAGGTCGTATGATTTTGGAATATTAATAACTATGAGCATGTAATACCACAGTATTAGGTAGTGTTGTTATGGCAGACCTCCCCAACCAACAGCTCGTTGTCGAAGAGGAAACAAGCTGTACGCAGTTGGTATTTTTACCTTTATAAAGAAATCTCAATAACTTGATAAGATCATAAGTTCTAGGAGCAGAATTATGCCATTCAGCCCATCAAGTCTACTCCGACATTCAATTATGGCTGATCTATACTTCCCTCTCAATCCCATTCTGCTGCCTCCGCCCCATAACCCCTGACACCCATACTAATCAAAATGACCTTTACATGACCAAAGAGTTAGAGGTTGCAAAACACGGGCCTTGCTGCTTCCTAATGAAAATAAAAGCTTCTCCAGCCTCCATGCGTAATGTGAGGCCATTTCCACTCGAGGCCACAAAACAATTTCAGTGCCTGACCTGGAGAGGTACCAGAAATATATTACAATGACCTCATTAATGTTAATATTTACTCGACATTGAAGTCTGCTTCCCACCACTAAATACAGCAACAGCAATGGCCTCGGACAAAAACCATCATATTACCTGCAAAGATCTGTGTTATTTCCATCAGAACATCCTCAATTCCAAACAAATTGTTTATATGTTACTGATCTAGATATAATATATTTCATACAACACATTCAAAGATAGTAAATTAGTGCTGGCTCAATAAAAACACAGTGCCACACAACTAGCCGCCTGTTTGTTAAAGTTAATTATTTGCCGGTCCAAGCCACTGATGAGAAGGTCGTGGACTGGAGTCTAAAATACTCTGGTCCGTTAGTTTACAGTCACTGTCTGGAGTATAATACAAAGTGCTCTTTATTTGGTGGGTACTGGATGGGGAGGGTGCAAGAGGTGGAGAATGGAAGGGAAGCCAACTCACGTTCTGCTTGCCTTGTTTAAACGCATCTGTTAGTCTATTGCAAAAGAATTAAATATAATTACAGAGACAATAAGGACATTGATGCCTTGCTCATAAGGAATAGGAGCAGAATTAGGCCATTCAGCCTATCAAGTCTACTCCACCATTCAATACAATACAATACAATATACAATACAATACCTTTTATTTGTCATTTGAACCTCACATGAGGTTCAAACGAAATTTGGTTTCTGCAGCCATACAAAAAAAGAACCAAGACACACACCAACACAATTCAATTCACATAAACATCCATCACAGTGAGTCTCCTCCTCACTGTGATGGAAGGCAAAGACTTGTCTCTCCCCTGCTCTCCATTCCTCTCCCGAAGTCGAGGTCAAAGCCCCCGGCGGGCTTTAACCATGCAATCATGGTTGATCTATCTCTGCACCCTAACCCCATTCTCCTGCCTTCTCCCTATAACCTCTGACACCTGTACTAATCAAGCCATTTTTTGTTCTCCAAAGAGGATTATGTTATTTTGCTCTTGAAAGAGGAACATGTTATTAAGTAAATGAAAACAATAGGGTGGACACTGAATCCTGTAAGTATGTCATTGATACCCATATTATCCCAGCATCTTGTATTGGATTATTCTCGTTTTTCCTT
This sequence comes from Amblyraja radiata, assembly GCF_010909765.2. Lineage (NCBI taxonomy): Eukaryota > Metazoa > Chordata > Chondrichthyes > Rajiformes > Rajidae > Amblyraja > Amblyraja radiata. Next base: position 107,846,298 of record NC_045959.1, on the reverse strand, counting down.
AACAAGGAGCTTTTATTCAATTAATCATAAATACAGAGACATTTAAAAAAAAAATCAAGACTGCCATTAGCAGTTTGCAAATAACAATCAAACAAATATCAAATTGCAATGTAGTCAACATTATTGTCTACAATACACTCGAATTAATGGGTCTCTTTCAGAATGGCAGGCAGTGACTAGCAAAGATTATAGAGGAGCAAGATAGACCACTCCTCGAAAAACGCGTAGTATGACGTGTGTGATTGTCGACGCCATTTTATTGAGCATTTTATTGGGCTGTCATGGCGTCCTCATCTAAATCTTCATCTCACTGCTCCGCTATCAATTGTTCTAATCGTAAATCTAAACGACCCGACCTGTCATTCTTTAGGTTCCCCAATAAAAAAGAAAGGTGAGAAAATATTATTATTATTTTCAGTCGATATTCTGTCGTGAAAATGTTATTTTCTGTTCTCCCATCAACGGCCATTGTGAAACTAGGTTTGTCGGTACATTAGAAAGTTAGTAGACTTATTTTTAATAGATCTTTACTTACCACTATAATAAAGACAATTTTAACACTTCTGTACGTTTTTGGTTTTGTTCTTGTAAGGGATTGGTCTCCAAAATATGGCCTGCGGGACACATTAGGCCCAGTGACCACGAGATTTTTCGAGCTCAGATTCAAGTCCGAGAATGCGGCGGCTGTTACCCGTTATAGCCCTCGAATTGTCGAGATATCACAAGCAAAGATCACAAGCACGCCGAGAAGAAGGGTGCAATCAAAGATTATACAACTCTGCTCTAGCATCTTTGGGTGCAATGGTGGGCCGTGGCGTTTGGCGGCGGCGGCGGTTGCAATCAAAGATACTAGAGGAGCTCTGCTCTATAATCTTTGGTCGGAATGGGACGGCTGAACGTTATAACATGCTATCGTTCCACCCTCCCTCTCCCCCTTCTCCCTCTCCCCCCTTCTCCCCTTCTCTCTCTCCCCTCTCGATCCCTCTCCCCTCTCAATCCCTCTCCCCTCTCGATCCCTCTCCCTTCTCTCGATCCCTCTCTCCCCGCGTGTCGCTTAAAGAAATGGCGGCCGTGACGTTCCGTCACGTACTACACGTCAGTCCATTGGATTTCGGAGGAGTGGTCTATCTTGCTCTGCTATAAGATCTTTGGTGACTAGTGGGGTACCGCAAAGCTCGGTGCTGGGACTGCAGCTATTAACAATATACATTAATGATTTGGATGAAGGGATTAAAAGTAACATTAGCAAATTTGCAGATGACACAAAGCTGGATGGCAGTGTGAACTGTGAGGAGGATGCTATGAGGATGCAGGGTGACTTGGACAGGTTGGGTGCGTGGGCAGATGCATGGCAGATGCAGTTTACTGTGGATAAATGTGAGGTTATCCACTTTGGTGGCAAAAACAGGAAGGCAGATAATTATCTAAATGGTGTCAAGTTGGGAAAAGAGGAAGTACAACAGGATGTGGGGGTCCTTGTTCATCAGTCACTGAAAGTAAGCATGCAGGTAATGCAGGCAGTGCAGGTACAGCAGGCAGTGAAGAAAGCGAATGTGATGTTGGCCTTTATAACAAGAGGAGTTGAGTACAGGAGCAAAGAGATCCTCCTGTAGTTGTACAGGGCCCTAGTGAGACCACACCTGCAATATTGTGTGCAATTCTGGTCTCCAAACTTGAGGAAGGACATTCTTGCTATTGAGGGAGTGCAGCGTAGGTTCACGAGGTTAATTCCCGGGATGGCGGGACTGTCATATGTTGATAGATTGGAGCTGCTGGGCTTGTATACTCTGGAATTTAGAAGGATGAGAGGATATCTTATTGAAACATATAAAATTACCAGACTAAGTGGGACCCGTTGGGTCCCATGTTCACACGGGAGGGCTGGTCCCCCAATGCAATATTCAACCTCTCCACCAATTCCAATATTGGTGGCCAGTGGGGGGGGGGAGGGCTTTCTGGAGCGCTAGTATGGGTGTTGTGGGCTGAAGGGACTGGTTTCCATATGGGCTAGTATGGACATTGTGGGCCAAATGGATTATTGGGGTGGCAGCTCAGTCACTCAAGCCTGATGTGCTGGCAGCTCACTCACTCACGGCTGGTGGGCTGGCAGTTAACTCACCGCTATTCCTTAAAATTCAATTTCAAGCAGGGTTGAAGGCCACCAAATTCAAATGGAGTTTCCTACCATTTCAAGCAGGGCGCAAGGCCACCAAATTCAAGTGCAGTTTCATACCACTTCAAGCAGGGTGCAAGGCCACCAAACTCAAGTGCAGTTTCATGCCACCAAGCTGGGTGCAGTCCACCAATTCAAGTGCAGTTCATGCACTTCACGCGGGTGCAAGGCACCAAATGCAAGTGTGTTTTTCTTGCAATTTCAAGCAAGGTGCAAGGCCACAAAATGCAAGTGTAGTGTAATGCCATTTCAAGCAGGGTCAAGCCACCAAACTTCAGTGATACCGTTTCATACCATTTCATGCAGGGTACAAGGCCACCAAATTCAAATGCAGTTTCATACCATTTCTTGCAGGGTGCAAGGCCTCCAAATTCAAATGCAGTTTCATACAATTTCAAGCAGGGTGAAACCACGCTGAGGCAGAGCGAGGTATAAATGGAGTCAATAGAAGGGAGGTTGTTTTGTGTGATGGTCTGGGCTGTGTCCACAATTCTCTGCAAATTCTTGTGATCTTGGATGGAGCTGTTCCCAAACCAAGCTGAGATGCATCCTGATAAAATGGTGCATCTGTAGAAGTTGGTGTAGGGGACACGCCAAACTTCCTCTGCCTTCTAAGGAAGTAGAGGCGTTGTTGTGCTTCCTTATTCGTTGCTTCCATTCAGCCATAACCGGTACACCATAAAATGGCGGGAAAATGACACCTCTTGCATATAGACTCAGTGGGCTGCTCTTGCCTAGTGTACTGATTGTGTTTATGTACGAGGATAGTCTTGCTGCACTTAATGCAAAAAATGTAGTTCACTGCACCTGGTACATGTGACAATAAAGAAACCATTGACCCTTTATTAAAATGGAACTCGTTCATCTTCTCTCTGCACAATTGATAACCTCGATAAAGCAACATGCATCTCGCCCCAATTTCTTCTGCAATATCAACACATTTTCTGAAATTATAAGTATTTATTTGAAAGAACATCATTGTGACGACAACACTTTCACTTTATTGTTCACATCAAATAACAAATTCCGATTGGAATCAAAAACGAAATTACAGCGGTTCTATTTATATTGTTAATATGATTCCGTTTGTATAATTTAAATATATTTCAACTCACTTCAAATAGAGAGTCTATTTATTAAGTCACCATTGTACATCACAATCTAATGCATGCCTCATTAGAAAAATGCCGGCTTCTATTTTTTTGCCTATTTAAAAGCGGTTATTTGTATATAAATGCACTGGATGAAACATTTAAGTTTTATAGAATTAATGCCTTTCTACCACATCATTGCCACTTTTAACTCAAGAACATGTCCTTACTTTGTTGCTCTTCCATTCTGTCTTGAAACTGGAGAATTGTGTTATCATCTACATGGGCAATACAATTATGGAATTTAATTAGATTCAATGCCTTTTAAAAAAATCTGTACATAATTTAAGAAAAGGATGGACAACAGGCATACGTGCCAAAACGGAAAGTGTTGGAGGAACCCAGCGAGTCAGTCAGCATCTATGGAGGGAATGGACAGATGACATATTGTCCATTCCCGGGACCCTTCAGACTTCTTCTGTGCATTCCTTCCACAGAAGCTGCCCGACTCGCTGAGGTCCTCCAGCACTTTGCGTTTTGCTCTAGATTCCAGCATCTGCAGTTCCTCGCGTCTCCAAGTTTACAAATACCTCATGGAGACGAATGAGTGGTTTGCGGTCGTCAAATGGCAAATAAAACCAAAACGATAGCTTCATCTGTAAGCAGCTTTTCTGAATAAGCAAGATGTTAATCACATTCCTCCCAACCCTTCCCCATCCCGTCCATCGGAAAATTGAAGATCAGTCTCCACATGCATGGCAAAGACATAATTTTCCTCTCACTCTTGATGTTGTCATCCACCACCACCCTAACCTATCAGACCTTTTTGGCTAATATTCACTGCTGAGTAGGCATATATAACGAAAAATCACAAAAACAATCCCTCAAATGGATGAAACTGGCCAAAATAGTTTTGGACTTCATATCCATGCCATCAATTATGTCTGGCCATATATACCATCATAACATTACCAAGTACACCCTTACCTCTGCTCACTGCCATGCCCCCAATATTGATTATTCCAATGCATTTCCTGGCTGGATATTCTCATTAGAGCCAAACTGCATGGAAACAGGCCCTTCAGCCCAACTTGCCCATGCCGATCAACATGCTAGTCCCACCTGTATGTCAATTGGCTTTGGTGAAATTGCAAATTGTCTTTAGTGTGCAGAGGATAGTTCTCGCTGGTCGGCATGGACTCAGTAGGCCGAAGGGCCTGTTTCTTAGCTGTATCTTTAAAGTCTAAGATCTTCATTCATACTGAACTTAGTTCTGATATCAGCCTTGCAAATCATTTGTCCATTTATCCAATGCAACGTAGTTATCTAAATGTGATCTAATCAAGATTTTATGCTTAGTATAAGTTCTTTGGTGTTGAAAATGAACTACAATACTTTACTGTTTAAGAAGGAACTGCAGATCCTGGAAAATCTATTGAGCCTATTGAGTCTGAAGAAGGGTTTCGGCCCGAAACGTTGCCTATTTCCTTCGCTCCATAGATGCTGCTGCACCCGCTGAGTTTCTCCAGCACTTTTGTCTACAATACTTTACTGATACTTTTATGACAGCAATAATGTCCATTGTGGCTTTTGACATTTTATAAATATTAACCCCAATATTTCAAGCCTCTATCCCCAACTATTTTGAAATTAATACGTGTAGGAAGGAACTGCAGATGTTGCTTTAAACCAAAGATAGACACTCCCCCGCCCAAGTTGTTGAACTAGCTTCAGTAGCGTCTTGTTGAGTTTCATTGTCTGTAACTCATTTTCACTTAGCCCACAGCTGACAATGGCCTGTTTCCTTTATCATCATTACTTTTTTGCATATCTTTCATTCTTCAATATTTTTCGTTCTAAACCTTTCCATATCACCGTCTATATATTCAAATTCCTCGTATGTTGCAACACGTACTTGGCTAATAAAGTATGATTATGATTATGAGTATGATAAAGATTATCTCTCGTTTCCCTTTCCCCTGACTCTTGTCTGCAGAAGGGTCCCGACCCAAAACGTCACCTATTCCTTTTCTCCAGAGATGCTGCCTGACCTGCTGAGTTACTCCAGCACTTTGTGTCTGTACTGTAATTAACTTGAGGCAGCCATTACGATTCTTTGTTAACATTTATCATTTTGTGGTAAATATGTAAACTGTACATATTTATTGATATTGCATTTCCAATGCCTATTCAAATCACTAATGTAAATGCAAAAGCTATTGAGCATGTTAACTTTATCGCAGTAAAATTAGTTTTGCATACAAATTTCTTTCATTCAGCAATCTCACTTCGAATTGGTTAACTTTGCTATTTTTCTGTTGAATTTATTCCCAACATTCTCTGCTAATTCACTCCTTCACCAATTCAATAACATTCCAGCACGCTGCTCATCGTTGCGAAGGGTTTGTCTGAAAACGGTTCTCTTTCCATTTAATTCTAGGTCACGTCTAATTCTGTGTTCAGACCTTGCTCGCTTCAAAATCCCTCTCCTGAACTCCAGCCCCAAGCATTACGAGCAAATTCAACTGATGTCCTCAATTGACGGCATTAACACCGTTCCAATCCGTTCAGTTAGTCCATTAAAGTAATACCCCGAGACGCTGATCGTAAGTGTAGCAGTTTTGAGCATTATCCAATGAAGTCACTTAGTATTTACTGTTGCTCCAAGTTCGAGATTAAATTTTACGCGGCGCATCTAAACCACCAAGGGCAACACGGTGGTGCAGTGGTAGAGTTGTTGCCTTACAGCGCCTGACACCCGGGTTTGATCTTGACTGTATGGAGTTTGTACGTTCTCCCTGTGACTGCATGAGTTTTCTCTGGGTGCTCCGGTTTCTTCCCACACTCCATGGAGATACAGGTGTGTAGGTTAATTGGCTTCGGGTAAAAATGGTAAAATTGTCCCTAGTGTGTAGGATAGTGCCAGTGTACGGAGTGTTCGCTGGTCGGCACCAACTCGGTGGGCTAATGGGTCTGATTATGCACTGTATTACTATAGTCAAAAGTCTATGGAAAAAAAGCACATAAAGTGCTGGAGTAACTTAGCGGGTCAGCCTGCATCTGTGGAGAACATGGGAAGGTGGCATTTCAGTTTGGGACCCTTCTTCAGACTGATTGTAAGGGGAGGGGGGTGGGGGAGAAAAGAAAGCTGGGATGGGGGAGAGGCAAGTGATAGGTAGAAAGAGGCAAGAGATTTTTTTGATTGGCAAATGGTTGCCACAGAGATTAGAACAGGTGTGAGACAAAAGGATTGAAAAGTAACAAAATGCGAAGCCAGAGGAAGGAATGTCTGTAGATGGGGTGGGGGGGGGGGAGTGAGATATAGGTGCGAGTCTAGGTGGGGGGAAGAAAGAGGGCGAGGAGGAGAAAAGGGAGGGGAAAGTTGTCAAGGTTACTTAAAAGGATGCCAACTAGAAACGTCACCTCTCCATGTCCTCCAGAGATAATAATAATAATAATGGATGAGATTTATATAGCGCCTTTCTGATACTCAAGGCGCTTTACATCGCATTATTCATTCACTCCTCAGTCACACTCGGTGGTGGTAAGCTACTTCTGTAGCCACAGCTGCCCTGGGGCAGACTGACGGAAGCGTGGCTGCCAATCTGCGCCTACGGCCCCTCCGACCACCACCAATCACTCACACACATTCACACACAGGCAAAGGTGGGTGAAGTGTCTTGCCCAAGGACACAACGACAGTATAATAATAATAATAATGGATGGGATTTATATAGCGCCTTTCTAATACTCAAGGCGCTTTACATCGCATTATTCATTCACTCCTCAGTCACACTCGGTGGTGGTAAGCTACTTCTGTAGCCACAGCTGCCCTGGGGCAGACTGACGGAAGCGTGGCTGCCAATCTGCGCCTACGGCCCCTCCGACCACCACCAATCACTCACACACACTCACACACATTCACACACAGGCAAAGGTGGGTGAAGTGTCTTGCCAAAGGACACAACTCGTGGCATCAAGTAGGTCGGGCATTTTTTCAACAAGATGAAAAATGTCCACAAGTAAAAAAGGTCGTGAATTAGGTTGTGAAAGTGGGACAGGCCCTTAAGAGTGTGGGAGAAAACCAGAGCACATGGAGAAAACCTAGAGAGTCGTTCCCCCCCCCCTCCCCCATGCCGGGTCCCCATTGTTCTTCACGGCAGTCCCCCCACACCAGTTCCCCATTGCCTTCTCCTCCCACCTCACGCCCCACCGCCACCGAGGCTCCCGCCGCCGTCGAGGCCCACGTTGCCGCAGAGGCTTCCGCTGCCACTGTCGAGTTTCCTGCTGCTGCCGCCGAGGCTCCCAACGCCGCCACCGCTGAGGCTCCTTCGGCCCAGACAGGCCTCGCCGCCTGGCTTCACTGCAGTCCTCAGGTTGGCAAGTGGGGCGAGTCGGGCCTACCGGGGCGCGTTCCGGTGTACAATTGTCGTTTGGTCGTCGGCGGCGTAGTTGTGCGGCAGGGTGGATCTGGTCCGCACGGCTCCCTAGGACACTCCCGCCGAGCGGGCGGCTCCCCCGGGCACTTGACCTGCTCATGTGGCTGGTCCAGTCGAATTTCTGTATGCACTCCAAGCGGGATTCGAACTGGCTACCTTCCGGTTGCCAGCCGAACACTTAGCCCATTGTGCCATCTGTCGTCAGAGATGTTCTCCTCTGCATGTCCTCCAGCTCCTACCCAACCTGCTGAGTTACTTTTGTCAACCAGCAACTGCAGCCCCTCGTTTCTACCTAAACTATTAATTATATTCCATGCACGTTACTGTTATTATTTCTGGAATCTCCACAGCTGTGGGTAGTGGTCAGAACAGAAAGGCCTGCTATTTGTCAACCAAATGAGACTTATCCCTTCCAGCCGACTGATCAAAATAAATAAAAGTGTATCACAGAAGTTATGGATCACTGGTTGAAAGATCATTGTTGGCATGAAGCGCTGCCTCAAAAAGGCAGTAAACATCTGAGACCTACACCATACTGGCTACGCTCTCCTCTTGCTGCTACCCTCGGGAAGATAGAAACATAGAAGACAGGTGCAGGAGTAGGCCGTTCGGCCCTTCGAGCCAGCACCGCCATTCAATAGTTTGGACAATCTAGTGGCAGGAAACATGTTCCCGATGTTGGGGGAGGCCAGAACCAGGGGCCACAGTGTAAGAATAAGGGGTAAGAACGGAGGCGAGGAAACACTTTTTCTCACAGAGAGTTGTGAGTCTGTGGAATTCTCTGCCTCAGGAGGCCGGTTCTCTGGATACTTTCAAGAGCGAGCTAGATAGGGCTCTTAAAGATAGCGGAGTCAGGGGATATGGGGAGAAGGCAGGAACCAAATGGCCTACTCCTGCATCTATTGTCTAATATAATCATGGCTGATCATCCAAAATCAGTACCCCGTTCTGGCTTTTTCCCCCATATCCCTTGATTCCTAAGAGCTAAATCTAATTTTCTCTTGAAAAGAGATGGTACAAGTGCCTGAGAACCCTGACCTCCAGGTTCAAGAACAGCTTCTTTAGTTTTGTTTTGAGATACAGTGCGGAAACTGGCCCTTTGGCCCACTGAGTCCACACCGACCAGCCAATCCCGCACACCAACACTGTCCTGCGCACACTGAGGACAATTTACAAATTTCCCAAAGCCAATTAGCCTACAAACCCGTTAGTCCTTGGAGTGTGGGAGGAAAAACGAGATCCTGAAAGTAACCAAGGCAGGTCACGGGGAGAACGTACAAATTCCATACAGACAAGCGCCCGTAGTCAGGATGGAACCCGGGTCTCAGGCGCTGTGAGGCAGCAACTCTCCCGCTGCGCCATCCTACAACTTATTTCTGACAGCCGTCAAGTTCTTGAGCTGCATTGCACCGTGGCACAGCGGGTAGAGCCGCTCCCGCACAGCACCACAGTCCCGAGTTCAAACCTGACCTTGGGTGCCGTCTGTATGGGGTTTGCACGTTCTCCCTGTGACCGCGTGGGTTTCCTCCGGGTGCTCTGGTTTCCTCCCACATGCGGGTTTGCAGGTTAGCTGGCCTCTGTAAATTGCCCCAAGTGTGTAGGGAGTGGATGTAAAAGTGGGATAACATTAAACTGGTGTGAACAGGTGATCGGCGGTCGGCATAGACTTGGTGGGTGAAGGGACTTATTCTATGCTGTACCTTTCAGTCAGTCAAACTTTAACCACAACCCTACCTCAGCAATGAACTACTATGGACTTTGTTTTGATCACACTATGTACATTGATTTTACATTATTTTGTTCCAGTTTCCTAATATTACTGATTATTTTGATACTGATTCATTTATTGCATTATTGACTATTGTATATTTAATTGTTTGTTCCATTATTTCAGCAGCGCTAGAGACCATCTGGTGCTTTGTGTGGAGTTTGCACGATCTCCTTGTGTCTGCATGGGTTTACTCTGGGAGCTCCGGATTCCTATTACATTCTAAAGACTTCCAGGTTTGTTGGCTTCGGTAAAATTGTAAATTGTTCGCAGTGTGTAGGATGGTGCTAGTGTACATAGTGATCGCCCGTCGGCTCGGGATCGGTGGGCCGAAGGGCCTGTTTCCGTGCCATGTCTCTAAAGGTGTGTCTCTTATGGCATAAATCTTATCTCAACAACGCACCTTTATACACACATTCTCACTACTTAGAAGGTCCCATCCAGTCCATTAGTTTCTCTGCAGTTTGTATCACTGCACCACATTGCACTACCCCCAATGCAGTTGGCACCTCGTTCACTTAGGGCAAGAGCAAGGCTGGTGGACCAGATCCTCACCTCGAGTGCTGTGTGGAGTTTGCACGTTCTCACTTGACCACATGGGTTTCCTCCGGGTGCTCCGGTTACCTCCCACATCCAAAAAGACATGCGGATTTGTAGATTTTTTGGTCATTGTAAATTTTCCCTGGTGTGCAGGGAGTGGATGAGAATGAATGAATACGTCATTGTCACAGGCTCCAAACGAAACAATGTTTGTTAGAAAATATAAGAAGTTCAGTTCTACCATCTCCAGGTGGTAAAACGGGGTTTTGGCGAATGCAGGAGTCAATACTAATATTTTCAACACGCACTCCACCGGGGCTGCTACCACATCAGCTCAAAGGATTATGTACGTTTCCATTGGACCACATCCTAGCAGCTGCAGGATGGTCAAACGAACATACTTTACCAACTTTAAATACAACCCGTTGCCAATTTTGGGGGTATTTGCCAACTCCATTTTTTGACTCTGTTTATAGTTTCCTCTGGATGAAAGGGGTCACTATTATTTTCATTGGATGATTAAGCATCAGCATAACAAACCAAGTTATGTCTGAATGCATGAGTCTTTCTTCACTCATCTATGGTCACTTCATGCAGTGGGTAACGCATGGATTCGTTTCCGGCATGAAATCACAGAGCTTTGAAATCTTCACGTAGTCACTCACGTGACTCCGAAGTAAAATAGTAAGATTAAACGAGAACTTACCAGTTTGAAGTTTGATCTTGATTTTATGAGGAGTTACGATGAGCGATTACATGCCCACCGCTCCCACCCTCATATTATCAAGGTCATATGGTAGTTCTAGTTCTCAAAATCTTACTGTGTTGAGGTCAACTACTTGTTTCTGTGATTCCACACCGCTGCTTTGAAGTATGACCCGCCAAGTGGGATTTCGGCCTTCTTCACGTAATCGCTCATCGTAACTCCTCATAAAATCAAGATCAAATTCTCCTTTAATCGTACTATTAGTTTTCTACACTGCCTGCTGTACCTGCACGCCACCTTTCAGTGACTGGTGTACAAGGACACCCAGGTCTCGCTGCACCTCCCCCTTTCCTAACCTAACCCCATTGAGATAATAATCTGCCCCCTTATTTTTGCCGCCAAAGTAGATAACCTCACATTTATCTATATTATACTGCATCTGCCACGCATCTGCCCACTCACTCAACCTGTCCAGGTCACCCTGCAACCTCCTAACATCCTCTTCACAGTTCACACTGCCACCCAGCATTGTGTCATCGC